>NW_028301539.1:9695000-9820000 GCF_042242905.1 Orbicella faveolata | reverse complement strand
TCCATTCTCACTGGGTCCGATTGACTATATGCCGGGAGTCTTGACGTATCAAGCTTGGTAGATTCGCGCAGCTTAATATATCCTCATTTTCGGGGGTGGTAATGAAATAACAGACAAATATAATTATAGAGTCTTGAGTTAGATATTAAAGCAAACGTTTTGTCTCTCTTCAACAGCATTGCTCCTACTGTATGTCGATCAACCGTTGCTTTTTTTTTCCCAAGCAATATACCATGAAAGTTCGCTTAAGCCGAAAGAAGTTTTGTTTTTATTTTGGATGTTATTATATTTTCTTTAGTTTAAATGACTTAAATAGGTAATGCCATGTATCGTTATGGAAATACGTTGCTGTTGTTGTTATATTTCGGTTTTGAGCTATTTTAATAGCAGTTTTTCAGTTTTCAAAGAAATTCCGAGCGCTTTTCCGGTTTCTAACCGGAGAGACAAAAAAAGAAAGAAAGAAAGGAAAAAAAAAACTATTATAGTTTTCTCGCCCACGCAAAATGACACTTTCTCAGTAGGGGCCACTGAAACCAAGCTGGAACCTGCGGCTACTGAAACAACCGTGTTTCATCGTTATCGATGATGAGAATTACTCATGCTATTTTATTATCTCCACCAATGAGAACATTACCATTCGAGATCGTTCGAGATCAGGTGATTTTTTTCTGCGTGAAACAACGCGAGGTACGTGATGCGTATGACTAATGCGCCATCGGGATTGGCTCGCATAAGAATACATATCCCCCGAGGCAATCTGTAAAGAGAATTTACGGCTTGAGTCCAAATAAAATTCCATATTTATCTGGACGTTACTCACACAGCCCAAAATAACTTCAAATCAAATTGAAGCAAAAAGTTATTGTTAGTTATAGTTGCCTTAAATGCTTTATTTCTTAGTTTTAACTGATATTTTTTTTGGCTAGAAAATGATGATGATCTCATTGGCATGCAAATTCTTGCTAGTGATGAATTGCGCGCCAGAAGTCATCCTCGAGACCGCATGAATGAATGAAAACAGATTACGCGGACGATGATAACGCTAAGCGAAATGTCGTAGTAAATTGTCGAAAAACTAAACATTACTTTAAACACGGATCAAATGGATATCGCCGAAGAAGAAAAAGTCAAGGATCTTTTAAAGGACATTCAACTGGACCAGTTCTATCGACAGATTCACGGCAAATTACACATTACACGCCTTTCACACTTCGACCATGTCACTGAAGAAGATCTGGACGATCTTGGCATGGCTAAACCAGAACAGAGACGGTTGTTTGAAGCTTTGAAGAAAGCCAAGAAGAAGTCGCTTTTCAGCAGTTTTAGACGAAAGGTAAGTTCTTACACTTAGGACGATCGAGTCTTGCTAAAACGGCGAAGTTTGATGTTCGCGTCGGCTCTGTTGGTTGTGTTTTGACTACAATTTGTTCATTGTATTGGAATTCCCAGCGGTACTTTCTTGTAATAGTGAAATTTATGTTTGTCGTATTGGGGTTTAGTGACAGCACAGTTTTATGTTTTGTGTTTTAGCGTACTGAATAGCATTTTTTAAACGGGGAAATCTTGTGTATGGTGGCACAAATTATCGAAGGTCACACGCGTCGATCGATACTGTGAAATAATGCCACGTTTGCATATTTCACACTGTTAATTTAACATTGATCTCGAAAGCTTTAGAAGATGAATACTAAAGCTTGTTTCTTGGAACAGTGACAGCGGCAAATTTCACTCTTTTATTGTCGAGACTAAGTCTCCCTCGGGCGATTTTATAATTCGTGCGTTCCCACCCCTTCGAAGTTCCTGTCCACGTGCGTTGGCCATCTTCCGTTTACATATCGATAACAGGGTCACTTCGAAATAGGAAAATTACTGTTCTTCCTTTCTTTAGATATACATACAGATTTCCTGGTTTCGGTGAAATCGGAAGCGGTGTGTAGCTATTATACTGAGACGAGATTTTACCATTAGCTTGTTTCGTCGCGCGTTTAAGCGAATTGTAAACAAACCATTGACTGTGTAATTCACTGTTGAGGAGCAAATATTTAAAATATTTCTAAATAGCGCATCATAGCGAATACCTTAAAAGTTTCGCTTTGTTTTGACAGCGTAATTTACGTTTCATTATACCCAAGAGATCAGATCTTCATATTTCAGATCTGTTGTCGAATAATCAATCATGAAATCACATCGTACTTTGAAAGTAATAGACATGCATAACCGCACGTGATTAGAATTAACTTAGTTAAGCTTAAGAATTATTAAAAAGTCTTGCATCACCTTCATGTACGTGCATGGAAAATGAAAATACAGACTGAACTCTGCGTTAAACCTACCAGTTTTCTTCGATGATATGCGTGTTAAATGTTTTCATTACTTAAATTTGTCCACAACAATCATTCTGTGTTAGCCTTGCCTCTAAACCCCAGTGGGGGTTAAATAGTATTTTGTGTTTTTATTATTATGAATATTATTTCTTTGTGTGAAACCCTAATATTGCATGGGTTAAAATTTTTCAGTTCTGTCCTGAATGCCCTACATGTACATGTATATTAATTGTAACCCAGTGTGGAGTCACTTACAACTTTTTTCGGCTAAGGACATTCACAATGATCTAGGTTAACCTTAATTCACTCACTACTATATTTACTTCAGCAATTTCTCTTATATGTAGAGTTACAAGTTTACAAAGAAATTTATCGTATACTATAAATTATTGGTTGGTCATACAATGTGCCCTACATATGACAGTGCACAATTAGCAGTGATTAGACTACGAGTAGTCCCTCTTTCGCTTAGTCCGTCGTGCATGACGCGCAAGAAAACCACAAGAAAAAAATGGCCGCGCGAAAGGAGGGACTACCGCCTAAGCCCAAGAGTTTGAATTATGCATTGCTCTCACAATGCAAAAATATGATTGGCTTATGTTACATGTAGGAGCGTTGACAACATGTTGTCAACATTCGAGATACCTGTGACGTCTTGCAGGAATGTTTTGGAACCGGAGCAAATCGAAGCGGTACCAGAGCAAATCGAAGCGTTGGAATCGAGCTTCGCAAGCCGTGATGTTCTTGTGAATCTGCCAACAGGCTTTGGAAAGATTTAAATTTATCCAGTGTTTTGTTTGGCAAAGCTTTCTGCCTCCAACCCGACTGCGAGTGTGTTAGTGATTTCACTGCTCAACAGCATCGTCTAAGTCAGCGACTATAAATTCACTGATCTTGGCCTTTTTCTGCTGTCCATTTGAAAGATTGAACCGGACTCTCACTTGAAACCGGACATTCACCTGAAATTTTCCACTGCTATCGGCAAACATATCAGCGCAGTTGGATGATCTCCTATGTATAATGTATAATGTGTAATGTATAATGTAAATTCTCGGTTGAAACTCTGTTGAAATTTTCGCAATAACTTTTAGATGCAGCGAAAATCGTTACAAAAGGCCTCTTTCGCCGTCTTCTTTTTATAATTTCTTTGGCAGTTTCGCTGAATGAACACTGAACGAAGATATACTTCTCACGGCATATGTTTTTGCCTGGCTACTTGAAGAGTAGAGTAGAGCAATTTTATTCAGATCTCCTGGGGCTATTGATAACAGGCGACAATAAGAGGACGTCAAGATGAGAAATACTACACCGAAAAATCACTCGGCCGTGAAAGGGCAAACTCTTGGGCTTAGGCGGTAGTCCCTCCTTTCGCACGCTCCTAGCCCCCAGGATTTCATGCGGCCATTTTTTTCTCACGAATTTCTTTTGCGTCACGCACGACGGACTAAGCGAAAGAGGGACTACTCATAGTCTAAGCAGTGATTGGTTATATTGACATGTTGATTAATTTTGTTAATTACAGAAATCAAAGAAGTCAGAAGCTCAAACTGATGGTACAGCAGAACGCACAAGTTGTTATGGAATTGCTGGTGACTCCTTGACATGTCTCATTGGTGAGCAGTCACTTGAGCTTTATGAAATGCTTGGAAATGGTGCCTTTGGTTATGTGAGAAGAGCAAAATGGGCAAAAAATCCCCATAAGAAGGTAAACCAAGCAACATCAGTTGTACATGGTGTATTGTGTATTAAGTCAAATAATGTTACTAAATAATCTTGCATTTTTGATTGGTTCTTACTTATAAATATATCTCAGGAGGACAGATGCATAGAATCTATTATTATTATTATTATTATTATTATTATTATTATTGTTGTTGTTGTTGCTGTTATTATTATTATTCTTATATCATACAGATAGATTCCATGCTGCCATGTACCTGTTATAGCAGATCACAGAAAACATCAAAATGTGGGATTAACATCAATCACTGGCACACTCGTTCTTACCACAATTTGACGTCATCTGTGATCTCTTACTGAACAGGCGCATGGCAACATGGAATCTATTTGTTAAATATTAGCATGTGTGTTCATCTGCATAAATATACATTGTTTCCAGTATACCTTTGCATTCACATATACATGTATATTACATGTACGTGTACGTGTAAACTATTTACCTACATGTACGTGTATGTAAGTAAAGTACTTTTTTTGAAAGATCTCACAGGATAAATTCAGACGTTCAAATTTGGGAGTATAGAGATTTTGTTATAGTAATCAATTTCTAAACTGAAAATTATATGTTTGAATCAGAACATGCACATATGATTTAGTATAAATCTACTAGCATTCTATCATGGCTGCTGTTCTCTGACTGGCTACACTGTCACTACTAACTATCTATTCTGCTGTAGATAGTGAGTAGCCAAGCAGTGTGCGGTTGTTAATAAATTGGTGGCTGCTTGTTTATGTTTTTGAAGTGTCTGTGATGAGGATTTAGATAAAGTTAAAATGATTACTAGATTTATTATAAAACAATTAGTTTATTTGCACTCAATTTCTATTTGTGTGGGATAGTTGACTTGGGCTGCGATAGAAATCTTGAACTCATTGAGCTCATTGTTGAATAGAAAACAGTAGTGAGCATGCATCTTGGGAATGGAAGGAAAGAACAATGGGACTTTATAAAAGTGAATTTTTGAGTGTGTGTGCATTTTGCTTAACTACATAATATTAATCATTTACAACATTTAGATCAATGTGGCAGTAAAATGTTTAAAGGCCTGGAATGACAGGGCCTTCCAACAGATGCAGATGGAGTTTATCAAAGAAGCTAATGCAATGAGTTTATTGGATCATCCACACATTATCAGGCTCTATGGCATTGTGCTTTCTGTTCCCATGATGCTGGTGAGTACTTAGTTCACTGATAGCAGTGTAAGTGCATTTAACTTGTACTGTATGCACAGCACAAATTTTCTGTATTCACTTGTTGCTGCTGGAACAATGCTTTGTACATGTAGTATAATATGCACTTACATGCAGCAGGCAGGATAACATAAGAAATGGGCAATAAGCAGTAAGCAGTAAGCAGGGTTCTTACATGGCTAGCTCAGTGAGGAGGCAAGATGAACCAAATCCCGCACTGTAATTGGCGACCTGAATGGGCAAGATGGCAATATCTTGCATACTCAGGACTACCTGCTGTGTCTCACAAGAAGAGTTGTCCCGAAAGCCATATGATTATTTCTTTATTGACCAAGCTTGTTTAATCAAGATGGCTGGATATTGGCCTCATCATTTATAATATTTTTATTATTATTTTTTTGTATGTGTGATTGTGCACCAAGACTCGTCTCGGCCAATATGCAGCCAACCAGACCTCACGCTTGGTCAATACACACTCATATTTATTGACCTACAGCGTAAAGTACATGTGGGTGACAAATAATTTTCTGTAGGCAACCAAATTGCTAGCTGTCTTCACATTTTGATAGGCCTGATTTGTCCATGCTCTGTACTACTGTACAAGTTGTTCATCATAGGTGCATATGTTTAGTTCCTCTAAGTGTATGCAAAGGGACAGTGCATGTACACTGTAAAACAAGAACTTGGGAAAATTAAAGTGATTTAAAAGATGCTTGCATCTATTTCAAAATGAACTCATTAAGCATGTCACGTGTACATGCACAACAAGATGATGTGAAGAAAGCGATGTTCTTTGAAAACTTCTGGCAAATTCTGGTTGACAAGTGTGCCCAATTATCTAGAACACACACTTTATCAAAAATATACCAATTTATTGTAAATTCATACACGTCTACAGTATTAAAGATTTTTATTTTCAGGTCACTGAACTTGCGCCACTTGGCTGTCTGCTAACACGGCTCAGAGATGAATCCCAAAATTTCACCATCAATGGTCTGAGTGACTTTGTGGTCCAGATAGCATCAGGAATGGCATATCTTGAGTCCCACAGGTTTGTTCATCGGGATCTTGCTGCTCGAAACGTGTTGCTGGAGTCTTATGAGAAAGTCAAGATTGGAGATTTTGGAATGATGCGTGAACTATCTGAAGAAGACGACCACTATACAATGCAACCCAGTGGGAAGATTCCATTTGCGTGGTAAGTTTGAAATATTGATTCTCCTAACTGCATCTAACTGTGAACACCTCACAAAAAAGAGATGTATGCTAATTAACAATTAGATTATGAGCTTGAGATTTCTGTGGGGTGATTGTCGATGAGGCCAAAGGTCGAATCAACTATCACCTCACAGAAATCAAGAGCAAATTATTTCATTGTTTTGCAGAATTCTAACTGAAGTTTACTTCAAAGAACAGTTTCCAATTATTTATTGATGTGTTATTAAACTTGCACTATAAACAGATCCATTGGACTGAACTGTGATTTGAAATTGCAGTTGTGGGCACTCACATATTTTTTCAATAATTTCAAGTTTTTTTTTAAAGTGGAGAAACTGTAAATGTCCTTTTTTTAGTCTTAAGAATTTATTAAATTATTGTTGGCATTAAAATGTTCCTGCAAACTTTGGAAAAATAAAAAAAACGGCCATTTGGTAAATGACCTCCAGCCACTGCACACTTATGGCTGATAGTGTACAATCACTCACTCAGTGACTCAGCCAATCAGATTGCAGCATTTGCATGAGTGTACTGGTACAATTCTACTAATTCTGGTTAGTCTCCAACAATAAAGCTGCTTGCTTCAAGCATTTGTTATGAACCTGGATGAAAGAGATCCCTTAGTGATTATGTGATGTTCTTTTCAGGTGTCCACAAGAAGTTCTTAAGTTTCGCAAGTTTTCCCATGCCTCTGACATGTGGGCTTTTGGAATCACTATGCTAGAATTATTTTCATATGGAATGGAACCTTGGCCAGGACTGAATGGAGCTGAGGTGAGGGAACTAGCCTGTAACTTCCTCAAGCAGTTGCAAGGGATAAAGAAAATTTTAGTCAATATATTCCAGTTGCCTTGTTGGCAAATAGGTGTATGATAGTAGCACAGTGGAATCCCGACTTTTCAAACCTCCAAGGGAAACAAAAATTTTGTTTGAAAAATTGGATAGTTTGGGAAATCTGGGGTAAAATTACAGTATTCGACTGAGGGGAGGGAAGTGACTTTTGGTTTGAGTTATGGGGAGGTTAAAAAAGATGAGGGTTTGAGAATCAGAATTCCACTGTACACTGTATATGGATATCTGATTGGTCCGTAAACCCAAAGGCCCTTCTCATTTGCCTTCCAAGTTGTCCAATTGTTTTGTTTTGTTTTGTTTTGTTTTGTTTTTTGCCAACAGCAACTGTTGATACAGCATTCTTGGTCTTACAAGTAAAGGGCGTGCAGTCATACAAGTGTATACATGTACTGTACGAACTGTACTTGTGAATGGCCTGTTATTAGTAATCGTACATGTAGTCTCAGTCACACACCTTTTTCATGTAAGAAACGTTTGTTTTGTTTTGTTTTGTTTTGTTTTGTTTTTCGGTGTTCAAAACCAGATACTGGAAAAGGTGGACATGCCATTGTGTGAGCGACCCAAAAGACCTGATCACTGCCCGACAGAAATCTACAATATCCTGCTGTCACATTGCTGGGCTCACGAACCTCATCAGCGAGCAAGGTTCAGCATGCTGAAGAAGATGGTTGATGAGGTTAGGCTCCAAACTTATAATTTCTTGATATTCAGTGTTTAGTGTTTGTAGTTTGTACTTACAGATGCACAGTACATGGTAACCAAGATCAGTTGACACTTAACAGCTGTACATGCAGGTCCTCATTTTCCAGTTTATCGGACAATACAAAGTATATAAATCACTATTGAACTGAGTACAATTACTGTAATGCGATCCTGAAAATCCAAACAGATTTATCCATGCATTATCAATTGTTAGGTGGTGAGAATTTTGAAAATCAATCTTCCGGATGTCCATTAATTTTTTTTTTAAAAATTGTTTATTTAGTTATTTTATTTATTTATCTAAGGTGTTAAGGTCATTTCTACAGTTGTATGATTACAAAAATCCAGAAACTTACAAGAAAATGAACATGTACGTACTTGATGTAGTCAAGCACAGTTAATTGTCAGTCATAGCTCACACTTACATTGTACATGTACATGTATATTTACCTTTCTTCTGTGTCTCTGAAGGCCCATCCTGTGAATGCTGCTGCTGTTTTCCCATATGAAAGCAAGTGCCAACAAAATCTGAGTTTCCAGGAAGGAGATATTATCACATTACTTGAAGCTAGGTAGGGCTAGTGTGTGCGAAAATTATAATTTATATGCTTTGATAAAGAGACAGATGAACTAGTGTGTATACATGTATGTGCACTGGCATGATTTAACAAAAAAAGAACAGGAAGAGTCTGCTGATTTTGAATATCTTCTTTTATTGTACATTGCAGTCCGGATGTTTCTTGGTGGAAAGGACAAAACATGAGGACAAAGCAAGTTGGAATGTTTCCATCAGAACTGGTAGAGAGTGGATTACGGAGAGGTACATGAACAGTGCCTTTTTTGCACTGCTTTGTCCATAACAGTACACGTAAATCTAATTTTTCAGCATTCTCCATGTCAGTGTGTTATTATGTTACTTATTCATGTATTTGTATAGTTACTCACTGTACATGTCTAATGAGTTGATGTAGAGTTTGCTCTGAGGTAAAGGCAACAAATAATTAAGTAGTTATGCGGTAACAAAGCTATCAGAGTACCCCTGTATATTGTACATGTACTGCATGGTTCATCTTCTCAGTCTGTTCCTTTCCTTTTTTTTATTTCAGCTGTGTCACCAGTAACTCACAGGACATCGCCAAAGCCAAGGTCAGTATTCTCTTTTTCATTGATCGATTTGTCTGTTTCTGTTCTTTTTATTTATTTATTTATTTTTTTTATCTTTTTGTTTGTGTGCATCTCACATCTGTCCATCCACTCGGACTGTTTGTGCTGTCTTTCTGTTACTCATCAAAGCTATTGTTGTGCTACTATGTTGAACAAATCACGAACTCCTTGAACGCATATTTTAATTTACGTGTTCACTTTCCGTTTCTTTTCCTTTTCCAGAAGTTCCGTTAAACAGCGTAGCAAACAGTGTAACCAGCGTCCGAACTGTGGTAAGGCGTTTTATCGTTATCACACTTTTATGAGAAAATAATAATGTGCAATTATCCCTTTCTCCTTGTGAAGGGAAAACACTAACATATCATGTGCTCGTTTACTTACTATTACTGTCACTATGACCTTTCCCCAGACTGTGGGAGCGCTCACATCTACGAGACTCCAGTCCTCTTGTATTCATCGGAACTGTTTTCAACTGGTAGCAGCAGAGGCACGTCTTTCTCTTGCCGGTCTGTTGAAAGCGACCTAACGTCTTCCACAGAGGTTGACAGTGGATATTCATCCAGTGTTGACATCAGGAGATTTAACTCTTCGACTGGTGACATTAGTCCCGACCAGCAAAAAGCAAACTTCGAGGCTTTGTATGAGAATACAAGCATCCGAAAACAAGACGCAAAGGCTACAGTGTATGAGTTCATGTCGCCGCCAGCTGGGCATGTGTCTAACCCCATACCCATTCCAAACCAGGGTACAGGACAACCAAGGTATTCTAGGGAGCAGCATGGCACACAGTCCTCTCCTCCTTCAACAGACCAGAAGTGTTCTCTGGACTTCAGCAACTTTGGTGATCCAGAGTTGTCTGTTGGTAAACCAACCTCTCCTTCTCTTTCTACAAAGATTTCAACATCACTCCCAAGCAGCTCAGTTGTGCAATTCGAAGGCAAACCTCGACGGCTCTCCAAGACATTCTCTCCACCGACGGAGAAACTGTCTCCACTGAAATCTTCCGTAGGCGAAACGTTTGCTCAGGAAATGCTTACGTTCCTGACAGGAGTTGGTGGTGCCAAATCGAATGATTCTTCTTCAAGTAAGGCGGAAGAAGAGGACATTTACGAAGATTTGTCAAGGCCATGTGCACCAGTTCCAGCTTTTCCATCAGAAAGAGGAGGTGGACCCCTTTCTTCAAAGACCTCCCTTAAAGCAAACAATGTGCATTCATATGAGAACCATCGCATCTCAATTAAAGAACAAAGCACTAAGAAACGTGATCAGAACAGTCAACAGGAAGCTGCTGACCAAGACAAGGTCAGGTGCAATTCTTCCTATCTGTTGCAAAACGGCCATCAGCTTAGAGATGCGCGTTGCAATACTTGGCCCACACAGCCGAATTATGACAACCACAAATTGAAAGATGCTGATGCAGCCTCTTCGTCAGGTAGTCGTTTCTATGACAACCACAAGCTGAGACCTTCGGAGACCACTTTGCGGTCTTCTGATGCATATTGCGACAACAGGAAGATCAAGAACGAGGCGTGTGATTCTACTGAAGCTTCACGCAAAGTAACTCGTGCTTGCTATGAGAATGTCGAGCTGCAAACCGGTAAGACTACAGCAAACAAAGAAGAGCACTCCCAAGAAGCTATAGCCAACTGCAAACAAGAGAAAGAGAATTCTTCAGACAAAGCTCGCACCGCTGAACAAAGATATGAAAACTGCGTTCCTAATCCAAGACGCACAAGTCACGGAAACTTCACACCGAAAGTATCGCAGAATGGCAATCTGGAGAGCGACCAAAAAGACGTTAGTGATAGTTTGTATGAGAATTGTGAAATTGAAGGCAAGAAGAAGGAAAGCCAGGATGAAGAAACTTTGGGCCTGACAATTCCAAGATACCAGGATAAAAAAGACAGAAAGCTTTGCCATTCTCTACCGACAAACAGCCATTGCGTTGGAGTGGTGCCTAATGAGCTAGATGGATTCGTGAGAATGATTTTGGAAAAGCGCAGCCCACCGGCTTTAACGAGAGTAGGAAGTGCTGATGCTATAACCGTTGACGCGGATAAAGATGATCCCTGGAGTATCGGGTTAGATGGTGACAAAGGCCATAATGTGGATTTTCAAGATCACCCTGTCCCACCTCCACGATGGAAACGAATTGCACGTATGAAACGGACCCAGTCCCTTGTAGGCTCCTCACAACACCGGTGGGAAATGGCCGTGAGCCCTGAACTTGCAACTGTTTTGAATAAAAGATTGAATGGAACTCTTGCTGGTGTGCCTGCTATGTCAAGCCGGGATACAAACTCAATGAGTGATCCACCGAAAAAAGCACTGGGGATCATGAAACCAGCTTTGCCTCCACGTGCTAACAAGAATAGTGTGGTCGTTGCTAAGCCTGTTAGAACCAGTAGCAACGCTTATGAGAACGTTACCTTACCAAGCAAGCCTTGTGGAAAGGAAACCTGTCTTCCTGAGCTTCCACCGAAGGTTAAACGATGTAAAGAAAACGGCACCGTCAAAAATGGCAGTCTGAGTTCGAGAGCGTTGCATTATGAAAATGTGCTTGGAGTAAATGGTTTCCATGTTGTTGCGAAGAAGAACGTTGAGGCACATTTCGAAAGTGATTCTCCTCCTCCACTTCCAAAGAAACTTTCTCAGACGAAGGTACCTCCTTTGATACCGTGTCGACCTGACCTTGAACAAAAGTGCTAGAAGTTGCAAGCAGTGTGACTGCAGTGTCTATGGAACACATGAACGTAAGGCGTTGCGTCGGTTCATAAAAGTGGTACAGTCTGTTGCAGGCACAACTACCTGAATGAATTGCGGTACATTGAAAAGTTAGTCCGTGACCACTCTGTGCCCATGTGGGTAGCCGTACATTCATGTTACATTTTCTCTACAGAGCTTGTTTGTTAGAACGCTGATACTAAAGCAAGATTTACCATATTCACAGTATGGGCATAATCAAAGCTCAGAAAATGATTGAGCCAAAGAACAACAGATACAGTTCGTAAGTTTTAGCGTTGAATGTCTGCTTCACACTGACTTGGGACTGGCTTCAATCCTGTTTTGAACTATGGGCTCGCGATTTAATTGTAAATATAAGGACTATACATGTAGTTCTACAATTCGTTTGAATAGTCCGCATTAATGGTTAACTTTACATTGTATCCTACACACTCGTCTTAGACAGTAAACAGTCAATTCATTGCTGGATACTCCTTGTATAGATTCATTAATCTTACATGGACAGTCTGTCCACAGGTGATCTCACACAAAAAAGATCTCCTTAACGCACAACATCTAGGATACTGCCCAACATGTAACAGATGTCTAGCCTAATGACTCACTGAATCTTTCATGACAGTAGTTAGAATATTTTAGGTGGTTGAGAACGTATAAATTACATCATTATTAAATCAACGTTAGCTAAAAGGTGCAATATTGAAAATTAACACACGGTAAATCGTGCAATATGTGTTAGTGTACATGCTATAGATGTAGATGTTTTTATAAAATGGACATGCGGTTCTTGTTCAATCAGAACTGATATTATGCTCACGTTGAAATAATTCTTTTTTAATTAATTAATTATTTTAAATTGAAATGACTATAGAAGTTTATTTTATATGGGGTACCGGTAGATTTATTTTTGTCCATTTACCAGTCGAGCTGGTGAGGTCACATTTCAATTTTATTTAGCTTCCGGTAACTCAGTGTATATAAGCTCAGCATTTCTTTGTTGGCTTTAACACAAATGCTTTATTTTATGTTTATTTAAGATCATTTTATTGACATAGTACGTAGATGTACATAGCTGAGGAAATTAATGGTAGCCAAGGAAGCTTCTGTCCACAACTGGTTTGCGCCTTAGAAGCTTCTTTGTAATTAATCCTGTATGACCCAAAGTTGATCAAGGTCTTATTTCTCCCCAGTATCACTGCGCAGTCAAGCACAGAGACCATGCGAATTGAGAAAATGATATCCTAACAGATTGAGGATATTTTCTGAGTAGATGTCGTTGAATTAAGAATTATTTTACAGGGCTGTCAGTTTTCATGAAAAAGGAAAGGAAAGAATGAAGATCATGGAAGAATCATGGCATTTATTATCTGGTCTGGAAAATTCTAAAGTTCTAAAGAAAAATTAGTGGAAAATTTACTAGTCTTATTTTGGTCAATGAAGTGTTTTCCGGCCAGGTTTTTGACTTCATGGGTAACTTCCTTGTCTTAGTCACTAGCAGGCTGACAAACTTTTTAAGGAAGACTTTGTAATCTTGGCGAGAATGCTTCATTCAGTTTTCCCCACTCTGAAATTTGATACGTATGTCACTGCTCACTGTGTGATAGTTACGGAAAATATGTTATCCTTCAAATCAAGATCTGATAATTGTGCGTTTTCTTTTATTGCCTACTACCTGTCTGATTGGCAATGTGTTGATATTGTACGGAGAGATAAGATTTTGATCACCTATGGAAATTATATGTGAAGTTTTTAGTTTCACTAGAGCTTTTTTCGATTGTGTCGAAAGTAATCAGGCAATTACTTTGGTTTTGATTTTCGTATGGTTTGAGATTGGCTGAATAGTCTGGCAAGTAATTGGTTTGGTTTTGGTTTTACGACACTGAGTTGAAAACCTCTCTATATTATAAAATACTGATTACAACAATAACACAGAACATTTCGCAGGTGAATGTTGCCGCCTCAAGAGCGAGCAAAGTAATGACGAAGCGTCAATATTTTCGGAGGCTATGTCTCTTTGAAGTTTAGTAGTTGTATGTTCAACAGTTCTAATGGCTAGAGATTTAGTTCAGTTTTCTATTAATATAATTATTGATTTGTTAAGAAAAAAACAACAACAGCACTTTTGTTCCTTTGTAAGATAATTGTATGTTTTATTTGTTTCCTGGAGTATTATTCCCAGCTGGTATTTAATGATCGTTAATTTTTTAGATTATTTGTAGCAGAGGTTTAAATGCCTTCAACGGTGTATTTATTTATTTATATAAAATTAAATGAATATTTTGGGGGTATTTCTTTTTTTATCTTTTTTTTCTCAAGTCACAAGTGTCTGATATATAGTTGGTTTCAGGTCAAGTGTGCACTGGCGAAACAGCCCGGATCCTGAACCGTTTTTCTTCAACTCATTGACGCTAATCCAGGATTGAGACTTTGACAAATTTCAAATGCTGTGGCCTTGAAAATGTTATTTTCACAGCTACCATTTTGCTGAGTTTAACGTCAGTCGAAACTATAGCCAGAACACCTCACTGAAAAGTTACAAAATGACATAGGAATTCGACCTAATTCTGGAAACAACTGGATCCCAGTGTAGATAGTATATTAATAATACGATGCAATAATAGTCCAATACCTTAGAAATAGAACAATGTTCGTTAGGTAATACTCAATTCAGTAGCAATTGAAATAAAACGCAGTAACACATTATTTGGGTATGCTGTCTTCTTTCTTTCCTCGTCTTCTGTCGAACGTCGAACTATAGATCCTGCACTGTCTTCATATTTTGAGCGCATCCGACATGTAGTTTATTAAGTCCAGAGGCAGACCTGGCTGCTAACAATTTCCCCTGCAGAGCTCTGGTTATCGGCAAAATCGAAGCTGAAAACCGTATCCCATCAGTTTTTAAGACATTCCCGTGTGAAACAGCGTGTATGCTTGCAAATTACTAATACAAAAGCCTGCTCTTGGTTGGATTGCGTTTGAAACGATTGAAAACTCAACAGTTTTGATATAGCCTTATAGCCTGAAAAAACAAACAAACAATAGCACGATGATTGACCTGAAGGGGAACGTATGTAATCGTAACATTGACAACTAAGATTGTCTGCTCTTCCCCCCCCCCCCCCCGCCCCCCTCCCCCTCCCTCCTCTGACCCATTTTCCACACTCTTCGCATGACCCCTGTGGTTGAACTGATACCCAAAAATAACCTTTGCATACCTGACTGGGAAAGATTTGCTCTCGCAGTACGTGTTGGTATTCCCTTAATCTAATTTGGAAGTCGTAGTCGTGTCATAAAAAGTCAGGCTTTTGGTAAAAACAACGCCATAAAAAAATGTCTTCCAGAGATCGCAGTTTATCAGTGAGCCCTGGCACAGTGTTGTCTGTGTTCTGTTTGCTTCTTTACTCCGCTGGATTCATTAGGAACGAGTTAAAGTTTGGTGACTACGATCAAAGGTTGATGGCTGTCGAGGAAGTCATTCCGAAGCTTAAAGAGAGCAATGGTGGAATGATGAAGGCTTGCAATGAAGGTAGGATGTCTCGAATATGAAAGCTCCTACTTAGTAGAATTTTTCAGCCGTCTCTGTAATGTCATAGCTGTTCTTTCTTATTTCCTTTTACTTAACTACACGTAGTAAAAAAAAAAAAATGGAAAGCTGGCAAATTCTTCAAATTCCTTGACTGCTTTTCAATTTTTTTATTTATATATTTACTTTTTTATGTCTAAAGAAATAGTTCATTTTAAAGCAAGTCCTACATTCAAAATAACACTTAACAATTTAAGTAGATATAAAAGCCTCATGACCTTCTGTCGTAAACAAAATCCTTCTAAACCTTCTATTGTAGATTCCACTGAATTGCGTTAGAATAGGGTAACGCTTATCCTTGTTTATGCTATGCCTTTATTCATTTTGGAGTAGATGTGATGTGTACCCTGGTACAAATTTGATTAAGGAATACAAAGAAAATAGAAGTTCTCTGGGACTAAGGAACGTGATGTGGAAGTAGGGCATCTCAAGGGAAACATAACGTCTCGCATGGTGTAATGTGAACTTCCATTGAGATTCTTTTAGTAAGCCCTTTGAATCTTGGATCGCGAGACTGAAAAAAACAAAACACACAGTGTCTATTACAGTGGAAATGAGAGAATTTCCTGAGATGCCATTGATACTCAGTAAAGCAACTGTGTCAATGACGGCAATTTGGCTGCATTTTTGGTCTGAAGCTGTACAAAAATCATGTCTGAGTATACTTATGGAATAAAAGAATCTTTGTTTAGATTGACTGAACTGCTCAAGGGCAAGCAAATTGTATCTATTTTTAATCGGTTTTTCCGGGTCACAACGACAGAACAGGGAAAAGTCTACCAAATCTGTTTAATTTGATATCACAAGTTGACGTAACTTTCCTTCTTAGCTTATTTTGTAACAATCACACATTTAACGACTTCAGCACATTTGCGTATTTTTTTAACTTGACCTTCGCATTTAGGTTTCCATAAATGAAAATATGTTTTCTAGAGTTTAGTTTTCTAAGTCACACTCCATGATGTGCCTTCTTAATTCACTTTTTTGTGTGTCTTACAGCTCCCATAGGGCAAGACACAGACGACGACTCAAAACAAAGATTTAAGCGAGTTATTCCAGGTCCTATTTCTTCTAACGACTCATACTACATAAAACAAGTACTGGAAGATATGTTTACCACCAGTTTAAAGATTTGCCAAAAACGTGGAAACTTCAACGTCTGCCCGCGTGGACGGCCGGGACCTCCGGGGAGAGCTGGAACCAAGGGCAACAAAGGAAACGAAGGGAGGAGGGGTAGGAAAGGTTCCCAAGGAATTATGGGACCGCCTGGTAAAAGCGGAAAACAAGGGATTATGGGACCACCGGGGATTAGAGGAGAAAAAGGAATTAAAGGAGATATCGGGCCATCGGGTATCCCAGGGATTAAGGGTGAACCTGGAGAATCTATTTCTGCACCAAAAGTGACCATTTCTCCGGCTTCGCAACTGACTGTCAACGAAAGCAACACTGCTGTTTTCTTTTGTTCGGTTTCTGGGAATCCGGCAGCGAAAGTAACTTGGACCAAGGTGAATGGGTCGTTACCTAGCGACAGGACCAAAGTGACGTCAGATGGTCTAATCTACATTAAAAATGTTCGGCCAGAAGATGCCGGGAAATACCGATGCATGGCACAAAATCTCTTGGGGAATAATGATCAAGTTATAAGTCTGATCGTACAAAGTAGGCTACTAAAATACTTACTTTTTCTCTCACCTAATCCATTCTAATGATTCTTAACTAGGTACTTTTTTGTTCGATTAAAGATTTATCGTACGTATCTATAACAATTTTGTTTTTTCGATCGTAATTGGTTCGTAGTCGATCGGCGCCTGATAACGTGGGTGTCGAATGACAAGTATCCAATTTTAACAAGTTGTAATAGGATACCTGTTATAGACCATTTCCAGATTATCTTGTGCCTCTGTTTACGCGCGCTTGAATGGCTTTCTTCTTGACATATCCTACAACCATGGAAGGTGCTACCCTCTTTTTCGCTCAAAAGAAATTCTCAAATGATCTTTTTTTTAATTTTGAAATTTTCTTATTGATGCGATTAATTAGTAATTGGACCTCCTGTCATGAAATTCAGAGAGCAATCGCGCTCGTGATTTCAAATCAGCCTCGAGCTACGCGCTAGCTCGTCCCATTTTGAAGTTGCTCGCCCAATTACTCCCTAAATTGTACTACACTCGATCCAGTTACTATTACAAAGCGTGTCACAATTTACCCTCCAGCCAAGTGCACTTAACTTATTTCAGCATAAGTCATACGTATTGCTGGAAATATTTGCGGAATTTGATACGAAATTGACAGACGGGTTCTGGGTTCATTACTCTCACATTCTTCTGGTGGATATCGAGAAATAGACATTGGCAAGACACTTTGGAGTACTAAACAAAGAGCTTTCCAAATGAGGCTTTTCTATGTCTCTGGCATTTTTTTCCAAACTTAATTTAGAAGTACATTTATGTTCTGCCTCAAAATTGATTAATTATTATTATTATTATTTTACTCACAGGCAAACCGAAGATATCTTTAACTCTTGACCCATCATACGTTGAAAAGGACAAGAATATTACCTTGCCCGAATGTCACGTGACTAGCTTTCCTCCAGCAGTGATCACGTGGTCTAAAGTGCACGGTGAACTGATACAGGCCAGAGCTGTTTCGAAAGACGGACAGCTGTCAATAATAAATGCTCAAAAAAGAGATTCTGGTTTGTACAAATGTAAAGCGTCAAATATCTTAGGACACGAATCAGCTGTTACTCAACTCGTTGTAGTAGAACTACCACAGTTTACAGTCACTCCGCCTGCGAGGCTGGAAGTTGGCCAGCAGCAAAATATAACAGTCCCTTGCCAGGCTACAGGGGACCCTCAGCCGACAGTCACGTGGGTAAAAGAAAACGGGCCGCTGTCTTTTGGAAGAGCAAAAGTCAGTGCGGATGGAACACTTCAGATTTGGAACACAAAACAGGAAGATTCTGGCACATATACTTGCAGGGCCTCGTCAAATCAAGTGGTTACAAAACAAGCGATTTCTATAATGAAGCTTATTGTCAAAAGAGGTAAGCTTTTCATATTTGGTTCTTCTTTGAACTGCAGAGGACAATAAGCACCTAATGACTGACCCCTAGGGAAAGAATGAACTTTATGTATTTATGTATTTTCCTTTTTTCCCGTCACCATTACTGTTTCCCGAGGCGAAGAGGTTTTTTTTTCGGTTGTTGTTGTTGTTTTTTTTTAATCCCCAACTGACTTTTTTAGTTAGGCACAAAAATGTTCTTACTGCTGAACCACATAATCCTATGTGGGCCAGGGAGTGGCCGGGTGGGTGGGAATGGAAAGTGCACGCACTGACTTTGTGCATGACGTTCAATTCCATGTCAAATTAAATGTCAGTTTAGTAAACAGTTGCCAAGCTTTACGACTTCATATGAAATTAATATGGGAACGATCTTCATTTATTTTGGACCACGTTTGGTCCTTTTCTGACGTGGTTTTGACAAATAAGTTTGAAATACTTGGTGCTTGAAACATGTGTGGCTTACGATTTTTTCCACTTATGGGACTGAGTTATTTTAATTTATTGACTGCTTGTCACACTCGTAGCAGCATTAAACAAAACAGCAACAACAACAACAACAACCAACTAACCATTCAAACAAGGAAGCAAAAAAAAAAAAGGAAAAAAAAAAACTGAAAAAAAAAATTGAACGGGGGTTTAATCGTTCCTATATGTGTTAAAAGAATAGGCCATATTCATATTCTCGGAATAGGAGTGGAACTAGCTTGCAGTTGAGGCTAATACTGGCAGTCGTTTCAAATGCAAATGACATTTATGATATTTCCCACATGAGCCTCCATTGAGAGATTGTGAAACCTTTCCTTCTTTAATACTGTGCTATTAATTGACTTTTCCAAAGTTATGATGAAATCAAAAAAAGGTGTCTCATTTTGTATGTCCGTACTTTTGGCATCCTCTTTCCTCGATATCCTCGGCGAAGTTCCTTTCTGATGAAAACACAGATGTTTTTGTTACCAGACTTAAACAAGCTTACGATAAGCCTGTCAACAGCGGAACAAATTAAACTTGATTACTGTAGTATCCCGTCTAAGACCATTTTAGAATTCAATAACGCTTACCTTATACTTGGGATCAGCTGTGAACAGTGCTTCAGGCATATCTTGTAGCAAGGAAAAGGAACACTGGAGAATCTGTGCTGCGATAATACCCATAATCGTGAAAATTGACTGCAGTTGTACTCCGCTTATTCTTCAGTATGTAAGGCGGTAGGTGTAGCGGATAGAAACATAATACCAGATGCTAGAATGACCGCGAGCACAACCCACTCAGTTGATCTTCCCCACTATGGTCGTCTGAACGAGAAAAGAAGTAATGGAGTGTGGTGTACAAAGGCGAATCAAATCAAAGGAGACTATCTTCAAGTTGATATGGGTGCAGTCTATTCTGTATGTGCAGTGGCAACGCAAGGACCAAGAAATGAACTCTGGGTCAAAAGCTTCAAATTAAAGCTTTCTACAGATGGAGTAACTTGGAATTTCTACAAGGAAAACAATGTTGAAAAAGTAAGTAAATGAATTGGGTATATTAAAACTAGAGTGTCTAACAAATTAATGTTTTGTTGTGTTTTCTTTCTTTTTTGTTTTGTTTTGTTTTTGTTTTTGTTTTTTTTTTCTCAGCGATCGTACTTTCTCAAAGTGTTTTAAAGAGCTGATGAGCACACTTACACAACTGCAAGTTTCACATAACGCTTCAATCCGCACGCTTTTGCTAAAGCATGAAGTTTAATACTGCGTTGAGAAATGATTAGAAATCGTTATTTGAAAGAAATTTAGGCAGAGTTATGCTAAAAATGTTAAATAGATCACAGATACGTCAAAATGTGGCAAGAACAAAATGTGCTGGGAGTTTCATTGTTACCTTCCATAGTGCAACTTAAATGACAGTTCAACTTACCTTCAAGTTCGCGTAATTAATTAAAGAAGGGGAGAGAAAGAAGAGATGTCCTTTTTTTTCCCCAAATTTTGCAAAGATATTTCCTCTGTCATGCTGACTTTTTTTTTTCACTAGCTGTTCATTCGCCCTTCCCCTTTACCTTTCCCGCAGTAATACAATTATTCCTTAGCGTCGTTTGACCTTGCCATAGCAATGGCAATTTACCTAACGAAGCGATAGATCAACTCCAATTTTTTTTTCCTGTCACGTTCTCTTGAACAGCAGTTTAAAAGTAGCGTCTTCGTAGATTTCATTATCACAGGAGCCTGATTATTAGAATTATTATTCATTGAACTCACTATCTCTTTTCTCATTTTGCCGAAAGCGTACAGTGAATTTTCGAAATCAGTGCCTGTGACGTCATATAGTTGCAGATTATACAATGATCATGTCAAGGACACTCAAGGTCACGAGTAATCATGCCATGTATGACCGCGATGTATGATTTCTAAGGGTAATCATGTCAAGTTCTCGCGTTTTGTGTTGCTTGTCGTCAGTGAAGAAGCCAAAACATGAATGTCGTGACCATTTTTTTCGTTCAATGTATAATAAAACAATTATTAGATTCGGTTTTTGTGATATCCAGAATAGTCAAGGTCTCGGTAATGGTTATCGGCCTTCTGATAACCCCTATCTCGACCTTAATTTTTCTGGATATCACAAAAACCTCATCCAATAATTGTTGAAAATCTCATCTGGTTGAGGAAGCTGACGACGCTTTCTTATTATTACGAAATTAAAACTCTGCGGATTCTAGATTCTATCCACTCCATCCCCCTCCCTCTTGTACCAAGAACGCGCTTTTACAAGAGTGGGTTAATGTAGCTCTCTGCCTGTAGCGCAGACCAGATGTTGTTTATGTGACTGCTGAGCACTTATTCATTGCTTGTAGCCGTTGCTGTTGTTCCTTGTCAAATGCAAATTGTTCTGAGTTGTCACTTGTCGTTTTATACATGTTATTTCTCCCTTGCATTCTCTTTCTTCTTCATTTTGCAGGTGTTCCAAATCACTCGCACTGGTATTGTACAGCATTCACTGAGCCATTCCGACAAAGGAAGATTCATACGAGTTTATCCCATTACATACCAAAATTGGCCATGCCTGGCAGTCGAAGTATTTGTGATAGCGTAGGATAACGCCTCTTTTGTTTAACATTGATCAGTAAAATGGGAGTAATATTGCTGACAGATCTACAGATTAATAATACTGCAGAAAAACACATCACGTGACAGAGACCGACCGACCGAATGAAATGGACTGACAGACAGACAAAGACAGACCGACAGACCGACAGACCGACATAGAGACAAACACACAGACTGACAGACCGACAGAGAGAGAGACCGAGAGACCGAGAGACCGACAGGCCGACCGACCGACGGACTGACAGACTGACAGACTGATAGAGTTGAGTCATTATAACAAAAGAAGCTTTTAGCAATTTCTGGACGAACCCGCCGTTAGTGAGCCCCTATTAAGCAGCCACCCTCGGGGAAATGGGAGGTTGGCTCTTAAATTAATAGTGGTTGGTGTACCTTGAATATTTTTTTTTTTGACATCGGGTCAACTGCTAAGTAAACATATAATTACTTCAAGACAGTCATGATAAACATGTGTTTGAATAATTTAATCAGGCGTCCCTTTGATTTCTTTTTAGGATTCTTATTTATCATCGCCTTTGCCAAAACAAAGCCATGAGCCACACTAAGGGTATTCAATTTTGGGTGGCCGTTTAATAGGAATAAAAACAATAGGAAAACCCTCATCAAGGAGACCAACTGGTGGCCTCGGCCGCTTAAATAGAGGTGGCCAGTTAATAAAGGTTTTATTTACAGTATTTTACTGACAATGATTTCGGGACTTTGCAATTGGCCGCTTAATAAGTGGCCGCTTAAAAGAGGTTCGACTACATTGTGTTGTCAGGTTGTGTAATGGTGAAAAATGGTTAAAAATGAAATAACTTCTGTATAAAACTGTATCATAATAGATATGATTATCACACTGTACCCATTCAATTTGCAAAGTGGTAACCTTGGTTATTGACAGTGCAAAAATAAAAATCACATCAGAAAATCAAGTTATTACGGTATATTGTATTTAATTTGGTTGGTTATAGCTCCAATTGTTTAGAAGTTATACATCTTAAAAGTTGATACCCTCCACCCCTACTCCCACCTCCACGTTCCCAGCAGATCTAAAATGCTTTCGGGCTTTTGTAAATAGGAGAAACGGGACTGTTCAATTAAAGCTAAATTTCGTTCAATTTCCGAAAAAGCTATTGTGTGAATTTGCTAGTCTATCGCTGATTTACAGAACCCGTTGAGAAATATTACATCGCGTTAGCAGTATATACGTCATTGGTGAATGCCATAAACGGAACGAGGTATACATCACTTGTCAGTTGTCAAACCAAATTTACCTTTCTTGCTTCATGTAATAGATAATAACATTCCTGATCTGAGATGTAGATCCCAAGACATATCCACCCTCGACCGGTCCAAAATGACCGTTCCTCAACGAATCCGAAGACTCACCGACCGTTCCATCGTAGAATTATCTTACGTCCCTTCTACTCCACCTCCCATAACCTTGCTGATAAGCTGATACCCTGAATTGGGTACCAGACTGAAATGTTTATGTTGGGTGTTGTTATAGTTGAGAATTATCATCCGTTTGATAGTGTGCGATTGTAAATGTGTCATTACGAGTCACCTTCAACAGCTTGCTAATGGTCTCTGAAAGATCCTAACGTTTCACTAAGCCACGTACAGTGTTGTCTGTGGTTTGTTTGCTTTTTTACTCCGCTGGATTCATTAGAAACGAGTTCAATGCCAGAATACCATAAAAAGTGGACAGCCGTCGAAGAAGTCATTCCTCCGTTGAAATCGCGATATGGGGAAATGGTGAAGGCTTCAGTTGAAGATTTTGAAGATGTAG
The DNA here is from genome assembly GCF_042242905.1 of Orbicella faveolata. Lineage (NCBI taxonomy): Eukaryota > Metazoa > Cnidaria > Anthozoa > Scleractinia > Merulinidae > Orbicella > Orbicella faveolata. The sequence goes on along the minus strand of NW_028301539.1, from coordinate 9,796,549 downwards.
TGTCTTTGCATGGTGGCAAAGCGGACGGGGTCGTGAACACGTTTCACCAAGAAAAAAGATCATTTCATAATTCATGGAAAATAGAATAGGCATTACACGAAAACAGGCAAATGATTTTTTTATCACGAACTTCCGGACTGAAGAGATTTTGCTGAAACTTTATGTCCAAAACACAACCTTATTCGACATTTTCTCCACTCGCGCACCTCCAGTTAAAGAGATCGAAATAGATTGGCTCTCACCCAGCAGCTGGGTGATGAATTGTTTGTCAACTAATAAAAGAAGTCGGTAATTATAGTAGGCATGATTAAAATAACGTTTTACGTCAAATTAAACTTGTCAAGATGATTTCTCATTTCAGGGAAAATTATTCTGGAAAATCTCGGTTCAAGACTACTAGCAACAGCCTGATTCACAAGAAATAGATGGCCATTTTACATAACACTGCTTTTACGTAATTTTGCAAATTAGATATCCATAAATAGCGTTGTATTAACGTTTCTTTTAGAGCTCCTCGGTGGAGTTGAGATCTCTTTTATCTTCTCCTTTTTTTTTCCATTGATGTGTGGATGATTTAAAATATCGCAAGTTTCAAGAGATTACCATGAGCCGGAGACTAATGTCGTTCTCTTAGACTGATTCTCGAACAACTCGAGAATATTGACATGGACCTTTTTTTAACATAATTGTAGAGGAAACCCTGAAAGTATTTAAAATCTGTTACATGTAATATCCCCACCGCAGTCACTGACCTACAACAGGACTCATCATCTAATACTCCTCGACCTCAGCCCATCGAAACCTAATATGATATGATACCCTAAAATAGCTTTTGCATACCAGACTGGAAGAAATTTCTCATCCCGGATTTCTGATTCCTTTCATGTTGCGTCTTAGTATACTCTTAGTATAGGATTTCAAGCTTATTGAATCGAGTCACAACGAATCGAGCTCTTGGTCAGTAGCGAGCCTAAAGAATGTCTTCCAAAGATCGTAGTTTATCAGTGAGCCCTGGTACAGTGTTGTCTGTGTTCTGTTTGCTTCTTTACTCCGCTGGATTCATCAGGAACGAGTTAAAGTTTGGTGATTACAATCAAAGGTTGATGGCTGTCGAGGAAGTCATTCCAAAGCTGAAAGAGGACAATGACGAAATGGGAAAGGCTTCGAATAATGAAGGTAAGATGTCTTGCGCACTATAATTCGTAGTAATAGAATCCCTAGGCTCCTGGCGTTTGGCGTTAGCCGTTCTTTCATATCACTTGTTTTTTTCTTTCTTCTGTGTTATAAGGAGGTTATACAGAGCGAGAAAAATTCTACGGCGCGCCATTTTTTTTGAATTCTTTGATTCCAATTCCTTGCTTCGTTTGTTCAAAATAACGTGTAACAATCGAATTAGATATAAATGCCTTATACCCTTGTATTTTAAAATAAAACATGTCATTTTAAGAAAGGCAAAAATATAGGTCTTCTTCGAGGAAACGACCAGTCGTTAGGTTCTTTTAAAACTGCGTGACATATGGTTTATTTACCAATCGTGAGATCAAGACGGCTGGACATTGACCAAGGTATTTTATGTAGGCGTTGATGTAAAAAGAACGAGGCCAATATTCAGCAATCTTGACCTCCCGCTTTTTATGGTCAATAAAGGACTTATCGTATAAGATAACGATTTTTTTTTTTTGCGGGATAGTACACAGACTGTTCACAGTCCCCTATTTTTCCGTGAGATCGCAGATGCCCATCGTTGAGTTCCACGGACCGCCATCTTGATCTCTTGATCCGAGCGAAACCGGGGAGAGTATGCAATGCCCGTTGGAGGGGGTGGTGGAGAGCACGGCGGGGTGAAAAAAACAAAAAAAAACAAAAAAAGAACCCTTCCACTCCCACGCTATTTAACCCACCGCCTCTTCCCGGCCAGGGGCATTTTATACTCTCCCCAGTTTCGCTCGAATCAAGAGATCAAGATGGCCACCCGTCTAACTCAACATTCGACATCTCCGACCGCACGGAAAAATAGGGGACTGTGAACAGCTAGACAGTGCACTTGTATAGTAATTTTTAATAAAATTGGATCTTTATAATCAGATTTCCATAAATTTAAGTATCTGGTTTTCAGGTTTTGACTTCGAAGTTAGGTTAATTATTGGATCCTTTTCACTCACTTTTTATTTTACCTTGTAGCTCCCACAAACAGTGAATCTAAACTGCTAAGATTCAAACGAGTTATTTCCAGTTCCACTTCTTCTAATGACTCAGGTTTCATAAAAGAAGCCCTGGAAGATATAGTTATCACAAGTTTAAAGATTTGCCAAAAACGTGGAAACTTCAACGTCTGCCCACGTGGACGGCCGGGACCTCCGGGGAGAGCTGGAACCCAAGGCATCAAAGGCAAAGAAGGGAGGAGGGGTAGGAAAGGTTCCCAAGGAATTATGGGACCGCCTGGTAAAAGTGGAAAACAAGGAATTATGGGACCACCGGGGATTAGAGGAGAAAAAGGAATTAAAGGAGATATCGGACCATCGGGTATCCCAGGGATTAAAGGTGAACCCGGAGAATCTATTTCTGCACCAAAAGTGACCATTTCTCCGGCCTCGCAACTGACTGTCAACGAAAGCAGCACTGCTGTTTTCTCTTGCTCGGTATCTGGGAATCCGACAGCGAATTTAACTTGGACCAAAATGAGTGGATCGTTACCTAGCGACAGGGCCAAAGTGACGTCAGATGGCCTGCTGCGGATAAAAGATGTTCGGCTAGAGGATGCTGGGAAATACAGATGCATGGCGAGAAATCTTCTGGGGAATGATGAAAAAGTTGCAACTCTCATCGTGCAAAGTAGGTTACAAAATTATATACTTTATCTCTTTCCTAACCATAACTTTCTTGAAAGAAGATGTGCTAGAAACATACAAAGACAAACTTTTCTTGGCGCAAATAGTGTGTACGTTAAAGAAATCCAAATGTCTTACTCGGGACCGCTTTTTCGTCTTCGAAGAGGCTTACCAGCTTCCTGATGTCTGCTTCACCGTACCTACGAGAAAACATGTTAGAAATGAGCCCGGGATGCGCCATCGATCTGTGATGATTTTTTTCAGTATGGAATCTCGCAAATATTTAACTAAAAGAAACAAAATAATCTAGGACACTTGAGTGATATGAACTACTGATAATTTTTTAGACAAAAAGAAAAAAAAACAATTATTGTAAAATTAATTATGTATTTCTATTTTTTTTTATTACAGGTAAGCCGAAGATATCTCTATCTCTCGGCCCATCGTACGTTGAAAAGGACAAAAAGGTCACCTTACCTGAATGTCACGTGACTGGCTTTCCTCCTGCAGTGATCACGTGGACTAAAGTACTCGGTGAGATGACGCGAACCAGAGCTGTTTCAAAAGATGGACAACTGTCAATAATGAATGCTCAAAAACTAGATTCCGGTTTTTACAAGTGCAAAGCGTCAAATATCTTAGGACAGATCTCTGCCGTTACTCAACTCAATGTTGTCGAACTACCACAGTTTACAGTCACTCCGCCACCGCTGCTAAAGGTCTTCGCAAATCATAATATAACAGTCCCTTGTGAGGCCACCGGGGACCCCCAGCCGAAGGTCACGTGGACTAAACAAAATGTCGAGCTACCGTTCGGAAGATCAAAAGTCAGTGTGGATGGAACGCTTCACTTCTGGAACCTGAGAAAGGAAGACTCTGGAATATATACTTGTATGGCGTCATCAGCGGAGGTTTTGAAGGCATTTACTGCAGTGAAACTGACTGTAGAAGGTAACAAATATCTTGACTTGACCATTCTGAACATTACTTTTCCGAATTAAACACTAACCAACTGTAACAACAGCTACCTAATTCCACTGCATATATTAAGTATTGATTGGGAATTAGCGTGAAGTACGTAAAAGACTTCAAGTCCTTCGGAGTCATTTCCGCTAAATTAAGAAACAATGCAACCCTTTCAAATAAGCCACGAAATGTTAACGCATTTCTACACTGGGTCCTAACTTTTGGTGGGGTATGACTACTGCTTCCTTTCTTTCTAAATGTTGAGTGTCCATTACACGTACTGGCTCAGGGGCTGAATCAGTTGGGTACAGTACAAAACTGAGACTTTTTGTTCCGATGCGAGGAGGTGGCGTGGCCTAGTGGTTGGGGCGCTGGAGTTGTGATTCAGAGGTCCCGGGCTCAAATCCTCCTTCCTGCCACTAGATGGAGATTGTGTTCGCTGCTTTCGAATTCATCCCCTTCGCGCTTTGCAAATGGCTAACTGACCAGCCGCCCAGCCGCTGCGATATTTTAAGCTTTCTTCTCTATATTTCAAAAATTTGGCACCCTATTCTATCTCCTCATTTAACCATCATTATCACCAACACTACCGTAATCACCTTTGTTCAGTCTTATATCTAATAATAACATTATGTATTGCCGAAGAAACCCCTTTGTTTCCAACAAAAGCCGAACTGTATCATTTCTTTAAAAATTAACTTTCCGGCGTCTAGGGGAGAGGAGAATGAATGCCATACCGGGAGTTTTTGTTTTGCTTTGTTTTTGTCGTTGTTGATGTTGTTATTGTTTTTCCTTTTTTTTCCCGAATTCACGAAAGGGACTTACTTTGTGTTACTGAAATCTTTAGCTGTTGCTCATTCATCCCTTGTGGAAATTTTTTACGTTCGTGTAAGCTGTTTTTCTATGTCGTTTGACATTGCCATAGCGACCGCATTTTGGCAGGCAGGTCAAACCACATTTCATCTCTTTTTTGACAGAATTCTTCTTTGTTTTTGTTTTTCTTTTGTCCGTTTTCTTGAACAGCGTTGCAAACTTAGATTCTTTTTCCACGCCATTTATCAATCTGTATTAATTTGCCTTCAATTTACAGTATTTTCTTATTTTTTGAGATTTTGTTCGGTTACAGCTGGCAAAAAAAGCTACTAACAAAAGTGTAACAAGAGTTGATGGTTCTAAATTATAGAGCAGTTTTCACTTGGGTGAAAGCGATTTGCATTTGCTACTTCGTTAGGTGACTTTCTTAAAAATCTCACCCTATTTTGTCATCTAATCAGAAGTAAAAACTACCAATCGACATTAACACGCACGCGTTTTCCCTCGCTTCTCGTTGTCGCATGTATATTCTTAGGTTTTGATTGGTTTTATATTGGATTGTTTCTGTTCTTTGTGATTAGTGCGAGTTACTTACTTTAATGGGGTTCTGTTTTTATGACACTCATTCGAAAACCGCTCTAATACTGCTAGCAATAACAATGTTAACGGTAGTTTGTTTACGGTTGTCGTAATGTTACTTTCTGCATTTTTGGGAAAATGGTGAGGTCCAAGATGGCGGATCTAAGCTGCCTGACATTGGACCTAAGGTGACGTCATATCGCTTCATGACCAATAGAAAAACAGATCGTAGTTGGTGATTAGTCACAGCAGTTCTTTACAGAATTACCCTCACCCAGACGATCACACAAGCTGATCTGCTAAAAAACATATCGCTATTAGAGCAAGCTGAGGAATGCCTCTAAGCATCAAATGACTTTGATGATCTTGCAAAAACAAAAACTCTGTGGGGGCTCCATCAATCTCCCTTTTGTGCCACGGTCGAGGTATGAAGTTTATTTGTACGTCTGAGGGTGAATCAGCTTGACTTTGGAACAGAATTTGGTAAAGCAGATTCCAACCTACTACAGTTATTTACACTTAAGCCCTTATTTAAAATTAGGAGATCGGTTTTTGAAGAATGCTTTAGGCAAACAGAGTAGCAGGGATTTGCATGGGGAGCGCTAATATGACTGTTTCTAAGATTTGTTTTGTTGTGATTGAGGTCGGTGCTATTCCCCTTTTTTCTTCATTGTGTGAGTCGTTCAGTGTTGCGGACAGAAACATAATATTGGGTGTTAGTATAACGCCAAGCAGAAATAATACTCACTGCATTTTCGGTTTGTCTTTCAGCATGTGAAGCTGTTGGTGTAGAGGACAGGAATAAAATACCAGATGCTAGAATGACCGCAAGCACATTATATGATAATAGATATCGTCCATACTATGGCCGCCTGAATGAACAAAGGGAAAGGGCAGCGTGGTGTACTGAGACAAAAACAGACAGAACAGACTATCTTCAAGTTGATGTGGGTACAGTGCACTCTGTTTGCGAAGTTGCAACACAAGGCCCACAGAAAGACGATGCGTGGACCACCAGCTACAAAGTACATCTTTCTACAGATGGAGTCAATTGGAACGCCTACAAGGAGAACAATGAAGAAAAGGTATCGTACTGGAAGTCAGGTGATATCCTAAATTTGCGTGACCTATCTTTTCTCTTTATTATACTGTTGTAGTCACCATCTGTCTTCTCATTGGCTAAAAGCATACAGTTTATTCTGGGAAACAGCGCAACCTACAGATTATTCACTAATCTGCTAACAGATTAGTAAATAATCTGTAGGTTGCGCGCGCAATGCGTGATTTCCAAGAGCAATGTCAAGTTCACGTAAGAACATAGCTTGTTGAAAATAAACTGTGTTCGGTGCGATAATGCGTTTGTCGTTATTTTCTTTAAAACAATGTATAATAAAATAATTATGAGATTCGGTTTTTGTGATATCCGAAATAATCAAGGTCTCGGCCTAAGCCTTCAGCTTCGTCTGATAACACTTATTTCGGATCATGATATCACAAAAACCTCATCCAATAATTGTTTACAATTTCCATTCAGGACTATTTCATGATAAGTAAGCGCTTACGAATCAGAGCTTAATAAAAAATGCGCCCGGTAGTTGGGCATGACCATTGGCATAACTAAACGGAATTTCTCCGAAGATTTTGCCGACAATTTATTGTACACACTGTAATCTGTGATCTATTCTTCTCATTCGCAGGTGTTCCCAGGAAACACAGATCAACATAGTATTGTGAAGCATTCTCTAAGCACTGACGTCAAAGCAAGATTTATTCGATTTTATCCTGTCACACATAAGGTTCATCCCTGTTTGAGAGTTGAAATATTTGTGCTAAAATAATATGATAACTAATTTTTAAGCGATAACGTAATCGCTTTATGCTGGCATGCATGCATTCCTTCGGATAGTGATTTCGCATAGTTTGTCGCACTTACGTCCGTGCGCTTATGTCGCGCACTTTTTATCCCTCTGTGGAAGCGAAATGCACTCTGGGAGTTCCTTTGCTGCTTTCCTTTGCTGTTTGTAGGTTCAGCGGAGTGCTTTTAATTGGAGCTTTTAAAAAAAGATTTAGGGGTGGATTTTGGTTTAAACAGTATCGGATAAATTTGCGTTCACGGGCAAACTCATAATAAGAACATATCCTCCATACATACAAGTTTAGATAGACAAGTAAGTCGCACGGGGGATAGGTGAAGGCTTTGCGGCTTTCCTTTGCTGTTTGTTGGATCAGCAGATTGCTTTTAATCGATATGACAAGTATACAGTTAAAACAACAAATTAATTTCCGGTGAGGTAATTAGTGTTGCCAAATATTTTTAAAGATAATAAGATGTCGATTTCAGAGAGAGTAACATTCCTTTGCGGGTTTCCTTTGCGGCTATTCTTTGCTTTTTATAGGATCAGCGGAGTGCTTTTAATTTCAGCTTTTAAACGAAGATTTTGGGGGTTGATTCTGGTTTTTACAGTGTCGGATAAATTTGCGCTCACTGGCAAACTCGTAATAAGAACATATCGTCCATACATACAAATTTAGATAGACAAGCAAGTCGCACACGCGATAGCTGAAGGGTCTACATAAAATTTACGGATTGGTAGCGCAGTTGTACTTTTGCCAGTCTTGAAGTAAATTGAATGAGCATTGTATGAGCACTGAAATATACAGTTTACAGTAGTGATAATGAAGTCAGGGCACAGTTCATTTGCAGTTTTCAGTTTTTTATGAAGTTTTGGAAATGTGCTGTTTTATATTTTCTGTCAACGAAAGAGTGGTTGTGATTAAACAATCGATAATCGTTTTGTCAGGGTAAAGACAATACGAATGTTCATTGATGACAAGTATACGGTTAACAACAAATTAATTTTCTGTGAGGTAATTAGCGTTGCCAAATATCTTTAAAGATGATAAAGTGTCGATTTCAAGCAGAGAAACTTGTACTTTGCGGCTTTCCTTTGCTGTTTGTAGGATCAGCGGAGTGCTTTTAATTTCAGCTTTTAAACGAAGATTTGGGGGTGGATTTTGGTTTATACAGTGTCGGATAAATTTGCACTCACGGGCAAACTCATAATAACATATCTTCGATACATACAATTTTAGATAGACCAAGTGGGTCGCACAAATCGCCAAGTCAAGAGAAAATGATTTTCTCTTGGACAAGTATGTGGTTAAAACAACAGATTAATTTCCGGTGAGGTAGTTAGCTTTGCCAAATATCTTTAAAGATCATAAGGTGTTGATTTCAGAGAGAGGAACGTTTCAGCGGAGTGCTTTTTATTTGGGTTGGTACATTTCGCTGACCCCTAGTACATGGACTAACAAGATGGACCTGGTACATGAACTACTTGAATGAACCACCAATGGACTACCCTAAATGTAAACCCCTTAAATTTCTAACCCAAAAGTTTGAGAATCAGTTTGTCTGCTCATGTTCCAATCTTCTAGGAACAATTTTTAAACGTCATCGCTTCTGCATGCATTGCGTGCCGTTTATTTCATGGGTCATTATGAAAAGCTTTGACTAAAGAACTACACTGGTCCTAAGGTACTACAGATAGTTAGTATGTAGACGATATTATTTGTTGTTTCAAAAACTAATGATGCTAGTTTGTTTGTTTGTTTGTTTGTTTGTTTGTTTGTTTTTTTCAAAATCTCAATACCTGCCATCCTAACAGCTAAGTTTACTATGGAACAGAGGAAAAGGGTCAGTTGCCAGTTTTAGATGTATTGTTATCTATGCAGAGTGCTTATGATCATCAAGGCTTGTGTAAATATCACTTCTTTTTATCGTAAAAAGACTTACAACAGGTTACTAACCAATTATTTTAGCTTTACTCCCTTTACATGTAAATTTCAATTAGTGTTGATCAAAACTCTCATAGACCTGGCCTACGAAATAAATAGCACTTCTCAGGGTTTTCACAATGACATAAAAAATCTTTGTTATATTTTGAAACGCAATATGTTTCCTAAGTGGCTTATTGATAAATCAGTTAAAGTTTATCTTAGTAGGGTCAGAACAACAGAAAAGGAGACTTCTAAATCTGATACATTCAGCTGCCCTTTCTATAAGTTACCTTATATCGGTTATTATTCTTCTTACAGGGGAAGAAAATTTTCATCTATTAATAATTATTAAAAAGTATTGCAAAGACTTAAACGTAAAAATTATTTTCTCTCCATTCAAACTTAAAGATATGTTTAGTCCTAAAGATGTTGTTCCCGATACTCTTAAATCACGTGTTGTTTATCAATTTACTTGTGCGAGCTGTGGAGTTCGTTGTATTGGTGAAACCAATAGGCATTTTAACACACGTGTTAATGGGCATCTTTTTCAGGACAAGAATTCCCATGTTTTTAAACGTCTTAATATTGGGGGAATTGTCGAGATAAGTGTGATGTTTCTAGTTTTAACTGAAATTCTAGATCATACCAATATTTTTTCTCAACTTAAAATAAGGAAGAGTTTTTATATGAAACAGTTTTAACTGTTTAATATAAAAACTCTTCCTTATTTTAGGCAGGCAGCCAATTGACATCAGCGTTAAATGGAAATAAATTATAGGTCAGTAAGATAGCACAAATGCATACATCAAAAGAAAGGAAAAGAAGGGAAAAAAAGCCATTACTACGCTATCAGGGAAGTCCAAAATAATGAAATTTATATATGAGTATAAGATTTTAATATAAGAGAAGCACACAACTTTATAGCTTTGAAATCTAATAAAACATAATAACATTGTATGGATATTATGTAAGCTATAAAAGAACATCTAATGCGGCTTAGAACGGTGACACAATTTAGCGAAAGACTAAGTGAAACAAATGACACAACTGCAATCTAAAATAATGTGAATACATATACTGAACTAATCATGTAACTAATAATCTTTAACAAGATCGCTTTTTAAAGATTCCTTAAATTTTGATAGTGACGATACCCCTTCTATCATGATTCCACTGCCATTTAAAGATCAGCAATCGGCTAATTCAGTCAAAAGAAAAATGCAGAATCTGAGCGCCCACATTGGTGTCCACATTAAACCTGTCTTCCAGAGCATGATGAAGATTGGCCAAGTGCTCACTCCGAAATAGAAGAAGCCCCCTTATTGCTGTTTACAAATTTCAATGTAATCTGTGCGACGCAGATTATGTCGGGTACACAACCCAACATTTACATCAACGCATTAGCGAACACAAATACTCAGCAATCAGCAGGTACATAGATGAGCATGGGCTAACTAAGTCTGCTTTAGAGGACAAACAATTTTCTATCTTGAAGAAATTCAGATCGAAGTTTCATTGTTTAGTTTTTGAAATGCTTTTTATTAAGGAATTGAGCCCTGTGTTAAATAAACAGAAAGACTCAATTCGTGCCAAACATTTTACATGACTCTTTGCGTGCAAATATGTTATATTTTATGTATTTTAGCACTTTTTAGAATTTTTGTATCAATTTTTTGATTTGATTACTTACTATCATTTTACATTCAAATACCCTGAGAAATGCAAAACCACAGTGGCATTGCGATGAGAGGTGCCAGATCTCTTTGAGACCTAAATCTGCGAAATACGTTAGATAATAAGTAGTAAACAGCAGCTGCCTAAAACGTTTGTTTTACAAAAAAGGAGCATTTGACGTATGCATATTCTAATCGATAATCTGTATATTCAACTGTGTTTTTGTATCTAGTTTCTATTTTTCCTTGTCGCCTGATTAGTCGTCTGTTTACTGCTTATCAACTTCCGATATCCTAGACCCTCGTACTGTAATCGCATCATATGGACACGAGACGTAATTGAATACCAACCTTTTAGTATTCTCCAGTCAAACACCAGACGTTTTATAAGCAACTTTTGGCTGTTTGTACGTCTCGTGAGTTCTGAGCTAGTTCGACAATCTAACTCATTGGTAGCCAGGGATACAGAAAAGGTGAGTTTTCCAATATTTAATTGTAAAAATTCATTGAAAAGCTTATCTTGTGGTCACGAATCTATGCACAAGAATTGAATCCCTCTCTTTAGTTTGGCATGTGCATTTGTCTGACTTTCCAGACTATGCCACAGATTTTTGAGGTTTCTTTTATCTCGGATTTATGATTTGCCACAGTAAAGTGTTTTGCAGTAAGACCAAAAACTAAATGATATATTTCGAGCAAAACTAAACAACGGACACTGGGTTAAAATACGAGAACTGTTAATTTGCTAGCAGAGAAACGATTCCTTCGAGTAAGATCAACTATCAACTACCCCCGGAAAATACAGCGTGTGCATATGCCCTCGTGTTGTTCTAGGGGAGGGGAGCAGGGGGGCGGAGGTGATGGTCACTGCTTAACGCCCAGTGTGCCACCAGACACTGCTAGGAACGATGATGACGAAAGCCATTAAAACAGATTTTAGCTATGATCTTGCAAGAACACTGATCATAACCTTTCAACTAGGAAACATTTCAACAAAGTTTAATTATGGAAAATGAGGTTACAGTTATATGAATTATCCTTTCAACTCTATCTTTCAACTCTAAATTGAGATGACCGGAACTAGTGGATTTTGCGATAATGTTTGAAGCATTTGTGGTGCAACTGCGGCGGCTGGTTCGTTGGTAAAGTTTCAAGTTGCAAAGCTGGTGGACCACACTTGCACAAAAAAAATAATTGTGAAGTAGATCAAGGGTATAGTTGTTTAACTTTGCCAGGCGACGCAGTTTTTCAGACAGTTACAACAGGAAAAACAACCTGTTACTAAGTTTGACTTTCACAACTCTTGTTGAGGGTGAATCCCCGATCTCGGTGAATTTCGTGACCACATGATTGCGTGAAGGGGTTTAGGGTGTCGAGTCCCTTGCGTGCCAAGTCTCTCAGGGATTCTTTTATGAATATTGAATTGTTTCTGGTTACGACTTCAGAGGCGTCTTTCGTGTCTGCAATAATAATAAAAAGAAATAATTCTTAAGACTGGCTGGTCTTAAGGGGTTCGACGAGTCCACTTAATCGGGAACGCACACTAATTACAAATTTACATATAAATAGATATAAACTTAAAATCTCTTCATTACAGTAGAGTCTTTATGTGAAATTATTATTCATAAACATTTGTCATACTGTTAGAACTCGGCTAGAATGTTATAAATGCGGCAATGTAATCTGAGTAGCTCATTTATCGTTTATTAGATTGGTTTTCACCTTTAAAATCCCATTCATGACTAGACACGTTTGTCGCTCGCTCAGGATGTCTATCTAGTTTCTAGTATAAGGTTATCTATTGGCATGCACGCTTGCAGACAATACCTTATCTCGTGGCACCTTTCTGGGGCCACGCACGTTAGGGTTAATTCAATTTTTCGTCCCTCCCTTTGGCTTAAGAAAGGTCTCGAGTTTTCTCATATGGGTATTTTAGCCTGCGCGCGTACAGGCGTCTTCATTAAATTTGACCTTCACCTTACTGCTGTGTAGCGGTCTCCGGCTTTTGTCAATTCACATAACCTAACATATCCAAATCCTATCCTTAGGATAAGGAGGCTCCCCTCCCCCTCCCCTGTCACCTCAGTTGTTTTTTAGCTTCGTTAAGTTACGTGTTTAACCTATGTAAATCAGATGTAGTCGTTAGTATTATAATATACTGCTTCCAGTGTTGCGATCGGTGATAGACATTCTCTTTGTAATCCGATCTATGATTACAAAGAAGTTTGTTCTAAGAGAATTATAATATACATTCACATTCTTTTTTGTATTTCTGTATTTTTTTTTTTTTTTTTTTTTTTGTCGAGCACCTTTACTTGAGCCCTGGCTCGGGAGAATGGGCTACCACTCCCTTTGTCACGACTTTCAATAAGTTGTTAGTAAAATTATCACTGTGCGCCAACTGACGATGATGAATATTTTCCAAAATAATTCGCGCGGCGAAAGCTTTTCCTAAACCCGATTGACAAAAGGTCTCTGTAGTCGTTTTCATGGGAAACAGGTGATACCCTAAGCTCTAGGAAGTCCCCTCAGGGGGCTTATTCTCAATACCTTGAAGGATTTGTGGAATGGAGCTGCCAATAAGAGAGGGACCTGAAAGGTCCAAATCCCAAATCAGCCATTACGGGGGCCTTGCATACCGCCGGTGCGCCTAAAATTAAATTGGCTAATCAGGATTCAGCAGACGGGAAAACTGTAATGTCCCGACGAGAAATGCATGTTAAAAGAAAATGCATTCATCCTGTCGGGCATCTTTTCTGACTGAAAAAAGGAATTTCTAACTTTAAATCATATTAGTAAATGACAGACTTTGTACCTTCAAGCTTTTAATTTGGCGCCAAAAATGGGTCACTCACTCGTCGAGTGTCACCAGCAGGTAAGATAATAGTTGTGTTATTTTGAACAAAATAAGTCGCTCCTTGTCAAATTACACCCAAAATTCTCGATTTAAGAAAAGCGACTATAATCGTGTCGTGTCGGTAGGATAGCTCGGCTTTCACCGCCACTCGTACTGCGCGCGCATCCACCGTATGCAAGGGTAATTTTCCAACGGCATATTGAGTTTATGATTGCAGTTTACGTACCTACAAAGCGATTTCCATCTCCAATCTTTGTGAGCACGCACGTTTAACTTACATAGAGGGGTTTATTTGGTCATGGTAAACTCCCTTCGCCTTCGATTTTCCAGTGAGCAGGTCTACGCGGCGTTGTAACAACCAAGTAATAGCTTTTTATAACATGGGCTATTTTCGTCCAATCAGAGTGTACCATAAAGGGTGTAATTACGGGTTGGTAATGCTTTGTATTTTTGACTTCGTGGTGTGCGAGGTGCTCGCCTTAGCTTGCTGTGAATAGGGAAATCTGTCAGCACTGTTCCAGCTAGGAATGGAATCCATAAGCCAACCTAGCCGGAGATTGAATTAATTTTTTTCAAAATTTAAACGATCGATGATATATAGTTAGACCTGAACTCTTCCAAGCAGCTCATCTCATTCACTTCTTTTTTAGAACTCTTCCAAGTCATGTTACTGATCTGGATCCTCGTACTGGGTATTACAGGTAGGAAAGTTCAAATAAATTAGTAAATAAATAGATTATCCAAATACAGAGGATTGGAGTTCCGCAAGCCCTGTGACAAGGGGCTAACGGTCGAAACATTAGCTTAACAAATTCGCCATAGCGGTCAATTTACCTTGATCGACTTGAAGTTGGTCAGTAACCGGTAGTGAATTTCCCGCCAACGCAACACAACATTTTCTTTGGAAACTAATCGTATTTAACAAAAGGATATAATCCTTCCGATTCATTTGAAGGTAACTTTGTGGTGAACAGCCAGCTTTACGGTCCTTGGAGTGACTGGTCTGAATGTAATGTAGATGAAGGGCAGGGCGAAATGAGTCGTACAAGAAAGTGTATAGTGGACGAGTGCCCTGAGCCTGGAGAGTACTTAGACTTCATGGCATGTTTTGTAAAGCCGTGCAAGTGTGAAAGTCCTCCCACATAAGGTACACGACAGATCTGAAATCAATACGAAATAGTTGGTTGAAGTGTCTTAGGTACAGAATTGTTTGATCAAAGAACAATGTGGTAATTATGGTTGCCTCGTTACAACCGGAAACGGACGACAAACGCATCATAAAAGAAGGGACTGACTGGCTAAAGATGGCCTGACGGACGAACTTTCAATAACTGCTCCACTGTCCGATTGTCTGACTGCCTGATTTTCAAATGGTCTGACGATCTGACTGTCGGACTGTCAGTCTGTCAGACTGTCGGACTGTCAGTCTGTCAGGCTGTCGGACTGTCCAACTATCAGACTGTCGGACTGTCAGTCTGTCAGGCTGTCGGACTGTCGGTCTCTCAGACTGTCAGACTATCTGACTATCTGACTGTCGGACTATCAGTCTGTCAGACTGTCGGACTGTCCGACTAAAAGACTGTCGGACTGTCAGTCTGTCAGACTGTCGGACTGTCCGACTATCAGACTGCCGGACTGTCAGTCTGTTGGACTGTTGGACTGTCCGACTATCAGACTGTCGGACTGTCAGTCTATCAGACTGTCGGACTGTCCGGCTATCAGACTGTCGCACCGTCCGACTATCAGTCTGTCAATTTCTGTCAGACTGCCGGACTGTCGGACTGTTGGACTGTCGGAATGTCGGACTGACCTGTCGGACTGTGTGTCTAAACGTGTCTAAAGAAAGTACTTACGTAGCTGTTGACTGACTGACTGACTGATGGACTGACTGATGGACTGACTGATTGACCTGCTGACTGACGGACTGACTGATTGACTGATTGACACGTTTAATTTGCAGCACCAGTGATCACTACTGTAGATGGTAAGAATAAACTCATAAAGTACAAGCCAATATTTACCCCTGTATCGGTACAAGGGGAGAGGGGTGGTGGTGGTGGACCCCCTCAGGTTTTCGTTGTAATACGATATATGATAATGATTTGAGTTTAATAGTTAGCTCTTAGCTCACTCTTTAAGAGGATGTTTATTGCTGGTCATGACGAAGTGTAGCGCACATTGCGTCACCAGGCGTCTTAAAGTCTGCCATCTTGAATTTCACCAATTTTGCTAGAAAGTCAGAAATTCGGAGTAAAAAGTCAGAAACTAACGTGAATTGATGGAACATAAGCTAACATTATTCCAAAATTATAATGAAATGTAAACAACAAAACAAAATTTGTATTTCTGTGAGGCTGCGCAAGAAAGCTGAAAAGAAAACTCCGAAAAACTCCATCAAAGAGACATGGCCGAGCCCACAGATGAAAAGAGCGGTTGCTATGCCAGTGTCAATTAACTCGGAGAAACAGTTGTAACACGATGGAATTTAAGGGATAATTAACAGCTACTGAAAGTTTCAGCATCAAAGAACAGAACCACTTTTTCAAAACTCTAAAAATCCGGGGAGAGAGGGTCTTCCTACAACTCGTTGTGCCACTGAGGGTTAACATAAACAGCATTTAATTTTTTTCAATCCTAATTAGGCTGTGTTGATCTTACTTTTAATTTGCATATTTTGTTTCTCCCAGCACCAAAGAGAACTACTTCAGATGGTACATTTGACATCAATATTACCTGCATTTATATTAGCTTTTTCCTTTTCCGTTTCAGTCTAGTTTCAGCTCAGGTTATAAGCCCAAGTATTACTAGCAATTGTTTAATTTTTTTGTATTTCATGTAAAATTCCATTATCGTTGTCTTTACTTTCTCTTTAATGTATTTCATTTTCAGCGCCAGAGATAACTACTACAGATGGTAAGTCTATAGTGATAGTTGTTGTTGAAGTTTGTCATGGTACGTTTTATACTCTTTTACGTTAACTTTTCTGCTGTTTCATCTGCAGCACCAGAAATACCTACTACAAATGCCGGTAAGTTTGACCAAATTATCACTCGCAGTTTCTGTTTTTCAATCAAATTTAGCTAGTGACACTTCGATATATCTTTAAACGATTTCATGCATTTTCATTACATTTCCAGAACAAGAGGTAACGACTACAGACAATAAGTCCTACTATTGATATGAGAAAAATATTATTTTCTTTGTTTTTCATTCTGATTTTATAAATACTCTTCTCACTATATCCTATCAGTTATCTTTCTTGAGACACTTATAGCCTAGCTTCAGAGATAGCTTGTACAGATAGTAAGTCTAAAATATACCTTTTTAAATGGTTAGGTTTCTCTCAAGTCAATTTTATCTCTTGTTTGCTTATCTGAAAGAATTTTCAAATATCACGAGTAGTGTAAATCCTTAATTACTCGACCTTTCATACTATTAACTATTTATTATATGGCTGAGAAAATTGCGAACATGTGAGCGTTATTTTGCAGTGCAGTACAAATTAAAAATTGACGATAAATTGGCCTTCTCTCAACCAATCACGATAAAGTAATAATTACTCTTAAACTATTGTACCATTTTAATTGCGGCACCAGAGATTACCACTACAGATTGTTAGGAAATCGTATTTGGGAAGAAGTTTCCAAAACTTGGACCGAATTTTCAAGACCTGCGGCGAATTCTCAAGGTACCGCGAACTTTCGTTGCGAAAGTTTACGAAGCCAATTGTGAAAATTGTGACAGTGTACTTTAATCCTTAACACGATCTCTTTTGCCATTTCAGTTCCGGCACAAGAGACAACTACCACAGAGTGTAAGTTAAACTTAATTACTACCTTATTGAAGTCATGTGTTTCAATGATTCGTTTTCATTCTTATCGTATCACAACCTTTGTGTTTCAATCTAATCTATCTTTCGTGTCTTGTCATTTCCAGTATCAGAGATGGCTACAACAGGTGGCAAGTTTAACATGGATTTCAGTTAAGTGTTTGTGTTTGTATCGTCACAATTTTAATGTTATCTTTCTGCGGATTTTCATTCCTAGCTCCAAAAATTACAACTACGGATAGTAAGTCTGACTGCCTATTCGTTGAAAATAGTTTCATTTTTTAACTTGATAATCCAATTTCAACCTTATGTTGTGTGTTTTGTTTTTTTATCTTTCAATAGCAGCACCAGAGATACCTTCTACAGATGGTAGGTTTAACAAATAAATCACTTAAATCGTCATAGCTTTAAGATTTCTGTCTTGTTTCGTTATTTTTATTATTTTTACCTTAAATGATTTGTTCCGAGAGCTCACGTACACCTACATTAAACATATAGCTTATGCAAGGAAAACACTAATATCTCTACAAACAAATGTTTAACACATTAAGATACAAAACAAACTGAAACCGTTTCGACTTTTCTTTTAAATCCCTGAACGCGACAGAACGTTTTCTTCGTTTGATAAACTCACGAGAAGAGCCAAATAACAAGAGATCCACTTTTGAGAATCCGGACATCTCAGCCATTGCACAATAGCGACAATGTGAACAGTGCATTTATCAATCAATCAATCAATCAATCAATCAATCAATCAATTAATCAGTCAATCAATTAATCAGTCAATTAATCAGTCATTAAGCCAGTCAGTCAGTCGATCAATCAATCAATCAATCCATTAATTAATTAATTAATCGAAATTCGTTAAAATAATCCCTTGTGGAAATATTCCACGTTCGCGTGAACTGTTTTTCTATGTCGTTTGGCATTGCCATAGCGACCGCATTTTGGCAGGCAGGTCAAACCACATTTCATCTCTTTTTTGACAGAATTCTTCTTTGTTTTTGTTTTTCTTTTGTCCGTTTTCTTGAACAGTGTTGCAAACTTAGATTCTTTTTCATTACGCCATTTATCAATCTGTATTAATTTGCCTTCAATTTACAGTATTTTCTTATTTTTTGAGATTTTATTCTATTACAGCTGGCAAAAAAACCTACCAACAAAAGTGTAACAAGAGTTGATGGTACTAAATTATAGAGCAGTTTTCACTTGAGTGAGAGCGATTTGCATTTGCTACTTCGTTAGGTGATTTTCTTAAAAATCTCGCCCTATTTTGTCATCTAATCAGAAGTAAAAACTACCAATCGACATTAACGCGCACGCGTTTTCCCTCGCTTCTCGTTGTCGACATGTATATTCTTAGGTTTTGATTGGTTTTATTGGATTGCTTCTGTTCTTTGTGATTAGTGTGAGTTACTTACTTTAATGTGGTTCTGGTTTTATGACACTCATTCGAAAACAGCTCTAATACTGCTAGCAATAACGATGTTAACAGTAGTTTAAGGTTGTCTTGATGTTGCTTTCTGCATTTATTGGGAAAATGGTGAGGTCCAAGATGGCGGATCTAAGCTGGCTGACATTGGACCTAAGGTGACGTCATATCGCTTCATGACCAATAGAAAAACAGATCATAGTTGGTGACTAGTCACCAACAACAGTTCTTTTCAGAATTACCCTCACCCAGACGATCACACAAGCTGATCTGCTAAAAAACATATCGTTATTAGAGCAAGCTGAGGAATGCCTCTGAGCATCAAATGACTTTGATGATCTTGCAAAAACAAAAACTCTGTGGGGGCTCCATCAATCTCCCTTTTGTGTCACGGTCGGGGTATGAAGCTTAATTGTACGTCTGAGGGCGAATCAGCTTGACTTTGGAACAGAATTTGGTAAAGCAGATTCCAACCTACTACAGTTATTTACACTTAAGCCCTTACGCCTTTAAAATTAGGAGATCGGTTTTTTAAGAATGCTTTAGGCAAACAGAGTAGCAGGGATTTGCATGGGGAGCGCTAATATGACTGTTTCTAAGATTTGTTTTGTTGTGATTGAGGTCGGTGCTATTCCCCTTTTTTCTTCATTGTGTGAGTCGTTCAGTGTTGCGGACAGAAACATAATATTGGGTGTTAGTATAACGTCAAGCAGAAACAATACTCACTACATTTTCGGTTTGTCTTTCAGTATGTGAAGCTGTTGGTGTAGAGGATAGGAATAAAATACCAGATGCTAGAATGACCGCAAGCACATTATATGATAATAGATATCGTCCATACTATGGCCGCCTGAATGAACAAAGGGAAAGGGCAGCGTGGTGTACTGAGACAAATACAGACAGAACAGACTATCTTCAAGTTGATATGGGTACAGTGCACTCTGTTTGCGAAGTTGCAACACAAGGCCCACAGAAAGACGATGCGTGGACCACCAGCTACAAAGTACATCTTTCTACAGATGGAGTCAATTGGAACGCCTACAAGGAGAACAATGAAGAAAAGGTATCGTACTGGAAGTCAGGTGATATCCTGAATTTAGGTGACCTATCTTTTCTCTTTATTATACTGTTGTAGTCACCATCTGTCTTCTTATTGCTAAAAGCATACAGTTAATTCACCTTCAGATTATTCACTAATCTGCTAGCAGATTAATAAATAATCTGTAGGTTGCGCGCGCAATGCATGATTTTTAAGAGCAATGTCAAGTTCACGTAAGAACATGGCTTGTCGAAAATAAACTGTGTTCGGTGCGATAATGCGTTTGTCGTTATTTTCTTTAAAACAATGTATAATAAAACAATTATGAGATTCGGTTTTTGTGATTTCCGAAATAATCAAGGTCTCGCCCTAAGCCTTAAGCTTTTGCTGATAACGCCTATTCCGGATATCACAAAAACCTCATCCAATAATTGTTTACAATTTCCATTCAAGACTATCTCACGATAGGTAAGAGTTTAGGGATCAGAGCTTAACAAAAAAAATGCGCCTGGTAGTTGGGGATGACCATTGGCATAACTAAACGGAATTTCTCCGGAGATTTTGCCGACAATTTATTGTACACACTATGTAATCTGTGATCTATTCTTCTCATTCGCAGGTGTTCCCAGGAAACACGGATCAACATAGCATTGTGAAGCATTCTCTGAGCACTGACGTCAAAGCAAGATTTATTCGATTTTATCCTGTCACACATAAAGTTCATCCCTGTTTGAGAGTTGAAATGTTTGTGCTAAAATAATATAATAACTAATATTTGCCTCGTGTCCACATGACCAAAGCCGTACATTCCTGTGTAAAATATTCCTGTCTAACCATTCTTAACGTTTCTAATGTAAGATTCCTGTGAAGATAGATAGGTAGACAGATATGGTTCAGGGAACATACGTGTTAATCAATTTTGGCTTCGAAAGCCAGGTACAAAACCGGCGATAAATTGACAACGTTTGGTGCTATTGATTTTGTTTCAATCACGCTGTACAGATTCAAGACACTATTGATTTTGTTTGTCGGGGGGACTGGGACGCAGACCTTGGAGACTCAAGCATTTGTAACCATTTGTGACAGGCTGTTTTTAGCATTTTATTTTGTTAATGTCCGATCCCTGGGCTCACGCAACTCGCTTGCGTTTAAATTAAATTTGACAACAAATATGGGTTTTAGTCACGCAAACTAATCTCTTTGGCGCATTTTCGGCGAATAAGCAAACAGGTAAATAACTCACAAAAATTAATTGTTAGGTTTGTGATAAATATCTTACTGTATATCGAACTGCATTCGCAATGCTGCCGGCGGTGTAACGCTTTCATTGTGATCACGTCGATGAGGGTTTGAACAACAGTGAACTACTCATTCTCAAGAAAGTCACGCAAGACAATGTTCAGCGAAAAGTCAACGAATTTGTCAAGGTACATAAGAAGAAGCTTTAGGGCCTCACAATGAATTCTCCTGTTCTTTTTACTCACAAAGATACAGTTTTCAACATTTCGTATAACAAATTGTCTGAAGAAGAACTTGACATTTTTAAAATTTGGTCTTACGTGTTCCATAAAACCACCGTATCTAAACAAAAGTCACGTTTTTAAAGCATTTGAACGTCTTCACCAAGATCTTAAAAGACATCTCGCGGACAAAAGCAAAAGCAATGAAGTAAGAAGTGAAATCCAGCTTTTGGCAACCATTTATGTCAACTTCGTTCAAGCCTTCGCTAAATGACTGAAGAAACTCAAAAAGAACAAAAACATCATTATCCTAAGACCTGATAAAGGTAATGGTGTTGTGGTGCTTGATAAGGTAGTCTACAATAATGCAATGGGTGATTTGTAGAGTGACCTGATTCTAAATTAAGAAATTGCAATCTGATTTAATATCGCGTTGCAACGGTATTCACGTAAGCTTAAGAAAAATGGTTTGGTTCATACCGAGATGTTTATCCTACTGGTTCTCAACCAGCTAGGTTTTATGGTTTACTTAAATTACATAAAGTCAAAGATTCTAGATCAACTGTTCCTCCTTTCAGACCTATTGTCTCCTCCACGGGAGGAAAGTATCTTTGTTGTTTACTTAAGCCCCACTTCTCGTCAGAGTTTTGTGCTACAGATACTTTCTCTTTAATTTGTTAGGGAAATTCAAGATGTAGATTCAGTGAATTTTTTTAGTCTCATATGATGCTACTAGTCTCTTTACAAAAATTTCGATTTAGCTGTCAATGCTGTTTTTAAAAGAAATGCTGTGCCAGACCTCAAACGCAAGAAAATTCAACTTAAGAAACTCTCTAATACTATTAGCCACACCCATGTTTTTTTTTTTTAATTCAACGGTTCCTTTTATAATCAAATAGGTGGAATAGCTATGGGTTCCCCTTTAACCCCCGTGTTCAAGTGAGCCAATTTTTTCATGGGTCATTATGAAAAGCTTTGAATAAAGAACTACACTGGTCCCAAGGTACTACAGATAGATAGTATGTAGATGATATTTGTTGTTTCAAAATCTAATGATGCTCGTTTGTTTTTTTTTTCAATATCTTAATACCTGCCATCCTAACAGTTAAGTTTACTATGGAACAGAGGAAAAGGGTCAGTTGCCAGTTTTAGATGTATTGTTATCTATGCACAGTGCTTGTGATCATCAAGGCTTGTGCACATATTACTTCTTTTTATCATTTTAGCTTTACTCCCTTTACATGTAAATTTCAATTAGGGTTGATCAAAACTCTCATAGACCGGGCCTAAAAAAGAAATAACACTTCTCAGGGTTTTCATAATGACATAAAAAATCTTTGTTATATTTGAAACGCAGTATGTTTCCTAAGTGGCTTATTGACAAATAAGTTAAAGTTTATCTTAGTAGGGTTAGAACAACAGAAAAGGAGACTTCCAAATCTGATACATCCAACTGTCATTTCTACAAGTTACCTTATATCGGTTATTATTATTCTTACACGGGAAGACAATTTTCATCTATTAATAATTATTAAAAAGTATTGCAAAAACCTACACGTAAAAATTATTTTCTCTCCATTCAAACTTAAAGATATGTTTAGTCCTAAAGATGTCGTTCCCGATTCTCTTAAATCACGTGTTGTTTATCAGTTTACTTGTGCGAGCTGTGGAGTTCGTTATATTGGTGAAACCAATAGGCATTTTAACACACGTGTTAATGGGCATCTTTTTCAGGACAAGAATTCCCATGTTTTTAAACGTCTTAATATTGGGGGAATTGTCGAGATAAGTGTGATGTTTCTAGTTTTAACGGAAATTCTAGATCATACTTATAATTTTTCTCAACTTAAAATAAAGAGAGTTTTTTTATATTGAACAGTTGAAATCTGAACATACAAGCAGCCAATTGACATCAGCGTTAAATGGAAATAAATTATAGGTCAGCAAGATAGCACAAATGCACACATTAAAAGAAAGGAAAAGACGAGGGAAAAAAAGCTATTACTACGCTATTAGGGAAGTCTGCAATAATTGAATTTATATATGAGTATAAAATTTTCATATAAGAGAAGCACACGATTTTAGAACTTTGACAACTAATAAAACATAGTAACATTATGCGGATATTTATATTAACTAATATATAGATTTAGGCCAGCCTAAAAGCGTAGCTCCTGGGCCGGGTTGTTCAGAGCCAAATTAAGCTAACCCAGGAAAAGGTAGAATTTTGATTTGAGTTTTGTAACTTTGCGCTGAGGTTTTCTGTATATTGTTTGGCCTCCTGTTTTGAGGTTGAACAATCACTATATACACAAAACAAAGCAGCAAAAAACATGTGTGTAGAAGAAAAAGTTATAATTCGGTTAACTTTTAATCCTGGGTTAGCGTTAACCGGCTTCCGAGCAATCCTGCCCTGTATTCAACAAGTTAACCTGAGATTAGCCCGTGATCCAATCGAAGACCAGCACCTGGTCAGCGGTCAACTTCAAAAAAACACGCGACCTGAGCGGTAAAATTGAGTCCGCGATATGGTCACGTGATACTAGTCAGCGGATACCTTGTTTTGACAGATGTCAAGGGATTATAACATGGATGTCCAATACCAAAGAAGTACACGGTAAACCAAGGCTGCATGTCTCTGTCAACCTATTATTTGGAGTATGGCCGCCATGTTGCACGACTCCGTCGTCGTTGTTGTCGTGCGCACGCGCCCACGAGCAATACCACTAGCCATGATAACCATGAGAAAATCAACTCATTGGTTTCCTTTTCTTTCCTATATGAGTATGGGGCTCCGCTTGGCGGCACTTCGGGCCGACGGAGCTCCGCTATAACAGAACATCTAATATGGCTCAGAACGGTGACACTATTTAACGAAAGACTAAATGACACAAATGACACAACTGCAATCTAAAATAATGTGAATACATATAACTAATCATGTAACTAATAATCTTTAACAAGATCGCTTTTTGATGATTCCTTAAATTTTGATAGTGACGACACCCCTTCTATCATGATTCCACTACCATTTTATTCAGTCGAAAGACAAATGCAGATTCTGAACACCAACATCGTTGTCCACATTAAACCTGTCTCCCAAAGGAAGACGATGGGCCAGGTGCTCGCTCCGAAAGAGAAGAAGCCCCTTATTGTTAGCACTGAATCAATGCGTGGTTTACAAATTTCAATGTAACCTGTGCGACGCAGATTATGTTGGGTACACAACCCGACATTTACACCAACGCATCAGCGAACACAAATACTCAGCAATCGGCAGGCACATAGAGGAGCATAAGCTAACGAAGTCTGCTTTACAAACAATTTTCTATTTTGAAGAAATGCAGATCGAAGTTTGATTGTTTATTTTTTGAAATGCTTTTCATTGAAGAATTGAGCCCTATGTTAAATATACAGAAAGACTCGATTCGTGCCAAACTTTTTACGTGGCTCTTTGCGCGCAAATATGTTATATTATATATATCTATTAGCACTTTTTAGAATTTTTTTATCAATTTTTATCATTGTTTCTTTGCATTCGTGTCTCTTAGGAATTCTTAGTTTATATTTAAATTTGACCCATTTTATTCACGCAGTTGACTTGATAATGACGTTAATCGAACGTCGAAACGTCGTCGTTTTATTTATTTATTTATTTATTTTGGTTTTAAGATTTTCCATACTGTCGCAGTGTTTTATAGTTAAATGGTTAAGAAAATATCTTCTTCTACGAATTACAGAATATCTCTTCAATTGGTTTTTATCGATTATCAATTTTATCGATTCAACACGTCGGCACTAATGACACGAGGCAGCCCGAAGGGCCTTTCATCTTCATTGTATTTATCAGATAAAACTTAAATTTAAAAGTTCTTGACTGGAAAGCAATAAAGAAGGCAGTTTTACTCTTAATTCAGTTTCAGGAAAACTGATGAAAGGCGAGTAGCCTTAGAATGCGAAATAAGTTTCCCTCTGTCACTATCTCGCCACTCGGGTTTTTGATTTTGTGTATGTGGCAAGGTATTATTAAACCTTAAACCATAGTTAATAGAGGGGAATGGTTATGAAACCCTTCAAAGTTCTTTGCGGTATGTTTTTGTTCGCTTTTTTGGCCTTGACCGTGCACAAAACACAACAGTAGTTTACTCCGTACTGAGGAACTAACCAATAGAAACGTGTTGGTTACGTAATTCATGCATAGTGTATGAGCGCAAAACAAAAGATTGTGCACGGTCGTGGACCTTCCAACATAAATCTTGGCATCTTTGTTTGCTCCTTTGATGTTTACCGGGCTTCATAACCAGTCCCCTCTACTAACTATGCTTAAACTTGAACTTAAATTAAACGGATCCTAATGTAGAACATCTAAATACCTTTAAATTAGAATGATGTTCATAAAGATAACGCAAAGATACTTCACTGATATAATACTCAATTCGAATTTTAAGGTCCTGCACTGTTTTCATATCGTGTTAGCATGCGAGATCCAGGTTACAAAGTCTAGGGGCTGTCCTGGCTGCTTCTTTGCAGAGTTCTGGTTATCGGTTAAAATCGTTAAAATCGAGCCTATATTAAAGTTGAAAAGAATGCATATAATCCTCAATTTTAGAGCGTGGTAAAAGGGATTTGATCGCGTTCCAGGAAAAAAGGGTCTTTTGACAATTTACGGAAAATAACATAGGCGTTTCACGTTTAACGTTAACGGAAAATAAGAGAGACTATTTCTTTCACACGAACTTACAAGACTGAAGAGATTTCGAAACTTTGTGTCCAAAGGTTAAGGTCAGCCTTGTTTAACATATTGCCCATTTCCAACGAGTCTTTTCAAGACATCCAGCACGGAAAAGAAGGCGTTGCACCTAACCCTCGGACGTACAAGGAGGGGGGGTAGATGCCACCAACACCCCCCTCCCCAATTAGGCTTTTTTTAAAGTGTTGAAGAGACGATTTACTCTAAGGGGCTGAAACTTTCATTAGCTGTTCCTTCATTCTCTGCGGAAATTTTGATATGTCAGTTGCGTGTCCATCATTATTGATGATGCCATGGCAATCATCAAGTTTCATGTAAGTTTGGCCAAAAATCAACTTTTTTGAGATAATTGAGTAGCTTTTTTCCAGTTTTCTTCATCAAATTGCAGAAATTCATGTATTTGTATATTTCATAAGCATTGCGGCTTCATTTTGTGTTAATTTCCGTCATTCTTGACTTTTTAAGAAAACAGTAAACTCCAAGACTGCGGATCCAAGATGGCGGGGTCAAATTACGTCACTTGATGTCATATGACATCATAGCCAACAAAAATGGTATCATCTTATAGAGCAAACTCAGGGCTATCTAATCAATGTAAATTTCTTTCGCTCTGCCTTAACAGTACAAAAACCCAGGGGGGTCCATCCACCCCCTCTTGTACCACGGTGGGGGTATGAGTTAGCTTGTACGTCCGAGGGTTAAGACCAATGGCTGATGCAATGGGATCGAAACGGATTGGCTGTCATTGAGCGGGTATGCAATGATATCAACTAATAACGGAACCTTTAAAATAATAGAAGGCATAACGTGAGTTTAACGTGAATAACGTGAATAACGTGAGTTTGGTTTTGGTTCTACTACGGTTTGAGATTGGTTGAGTAGTCTGATTGGTAAGTATTTGGTTTGGTTTTGGTATACGACACTGAGTTGAAAATCGCTCTGTATTGTAAAATACTGATTACAATAATAACACAGAACATTTCTCAGGTTAAGGTTGCCGCCTCTAGAACGAGCAAAGAAATGAAAAAGCGCCAATATTTTCGAAGATATGTCTCTTTAAAGTTTAGTAGTTGTATGTTCAACAGTTGTAGATTTAGTTCAGTTTTCTATTATTATAATTATTAAATTGTGAAAAATCATCACTTTTGTTCCTTTGTAAGATAAATGTAAGTTTCATTTGTTTGCTGGTGTATTATCCCCAGCTGGTATTTAACTATTGTTATGTTTTGAGATTGTTTTTAGCCTTTGCTTTGTAGCAGAGATTTTGAAGCCTTCATCGGTGTATTTATTTATTTATCTAAACTTAATTGAATATTTTACTTTTTGCTTATTTTTTTTATTATTATTATTTAGTCGTTTTTTTTTTTTCCTTAAGTCTCAGGTGTGTATAATAGTTGGTTTAAATTCTAGTCTGCACTGGCGAAACAGGTGGGTCTAGAAGCGCTTTTCTTGAGCTCATTGACGCTAATCCAGGATTGAAACTTAATCCAAATTTCAATTGCTGTGGTTTGGAAAGTGTTATTTTCACAGCTACCATTTTGCTGAGATCAACATTAGTCAAAACTATAACCAGAACACCTCACTGAAAAGTTACAAAATGACATAGAAATTTCAACCTAATTCTGGAATAGCCTAATAATGCTTTAAACAACTGGGCCCTAGTATAGAAAGTATATTAATTACACAATGCAATAGAGCGGTTTTCAGTTGAGTGTCGAAAGTAATTAGACAATTACTTTGGTCTTGGTTTTGGTTTTACTACAGTTTGAGATTAGCTGAGAAGTCTAATTGGTAAGTAATTGGTTTTGGTTTTGGCTTTTCGACACTCAATTGAAAACCGTTCTAATAGTCCAATACCTTAGAAATAGAACGATGTTCATTAGGAAATACTCAATTCGGTAGCAATTGAAATAAAACGCGGTAACACTTTATTTGGGTATGCTGTCTTCTTTCTTTCCTCGTCTGCTGTCGAACGTCGAATGAATGAATGAATGAATAACTTTATTTAAGTGTCAATAGTATTTAGCTTAAAAAAACTAATTGGGGACACTATTTACACAATAAAATATACCCTAGCTAAAGATCCTGCACTGTCTTCATATTGTGCGCATATCCGACTTGTAGGTTGTAAAGTTCAGAGGCAGACCTGGCCGCGAACAATTTCCTTTGCTGAGCTCTGGTTATCGGCAAAATCGAAGCTGAAAACTATATGCCATCAGTTTCAAGAAATTCCGTATGAAACAATCGATACAAAAGCCTGCTCTTGCTTGGATTGCATTTAAAACGGTTTAAAACTGGACAATTTTAAATATAGTCTTATAGTGCAGCCCCCTCCCCCCAAAACAAACAAACAAACAAACAAACAAACAGCAAAATGATTGATCTGAAACAGGACGTATCTAGAATCTTTGTGACTATCGTATCATTGAAAACTAAGATGTTCTGACTCCCACCCCGGTCCCTACCTCCTCACCCCGCCGCCCCCTCTTCCCACCCATTTTCCACACTCTCCACATGACCCCTGTGGTTAAACTGATGCCCAAAAATAACCTTTGCATACCTCACTGGGAAAAATTTGCTCTCGCGATACGTGTTGGTATTCCCTTAATCTCATTGAGAAGTCGTAGTCGTGACATAACAAGTCGAGTTCTTGGTAAAAACAACGCCATACAAAATGTCTTCCAAAGATCGTAGTTCTTCAGTGAGCCCTGGTACAGTGTTGTCTGTGTTCTGTTTGCTTCTTTACTCTGCTGGATTCATTAGGAACGAGTTAAAGTTTGGTGATTACGATCAAAGGTTGATGGCTGTCGAGGAAGTCATTCCGAAGCTTAAAGAGAGCAATGGTGAAATGGCGAAGGCTTGCAATGAAGGTAGGATGTCTCGAACATGAAAGCTCCTACTTAGCAGAATTTTTCAGTCGTCTCTGTAATGTCATAGCTGTTTTTCCTTATTCTCTTTTACTTAACTATACATAGCAAAAAAAAAAAAAAGGAAAGCTGGTCATTCTTCATATTCCTTGATTGCTTTTCAATTTTTTTTATTTATTTATATATTTACTTTTTATATGTCTAAAGAAATAATTCATTTTAAAGCAAGTCATACATTCAAAATAACATATAACAATTTAATTAGATATAAAAGCCTCATGACCTTCTGTCGTAAACAAAATCCTTCTAGACCTTCTATTGTAGATTCCACTGAATTGCGTTACATACTTACGTTTAAGTTAGAATAGGGTAACGCTTATCCTTGTTTATGCCATGCCGTTATTCATTTTGGAGTAGATGTGATGTGTACCCTAGTACAAATTTGATTAAGGAATAAAAAGAAAATAGAAGTTCTCTGGGACTAAGGAACGTGATGTGAAGTAGGGCATCTCAAGGGAAACATAACGTCTCGCATGGTGTAATGTGAACTTCTATTGAAATTCTTTTAGTAAGCCCTTTGAATCTTGGATCGCGAGACTGAAAAAAAAAACACACAGTGTCTATTACAGCGGAAATGAAAGAATTTTCTTAGATGCCATTAATACTCATTAAAGCAACTTTATCAATGACGACAATTTGGCTGCATTTTTGGTCTGAAGCTGTACAAAAATCATGTCTGAGTATACTTATGGAATAAAAGAAAGTAACTGCTCAAGGAACAGGAAAATGTAATTATTTTTAATCGGTTTTTCCAGGTTACAACGACAGGACAGGGAAAAGTCTACCAAATCTGTTCAATTTGATAACACAAGTTGACGTAACTTTCCTTCTTAGCTTATTTTGTAACAATCACACATTTAACGACTTCAGCACATTTAGGTATTTTTCTTTTTTAACTTGACCTTCGCATTTAGGTTTCCATAAATGAAAATATGTTTTGTAGAAGTTAGTTTTCTAAGCCACACTCCATGATCGTGCGTTCTTAATTCCCTTGTTTTTGTCTTACAGCTCCCACAGGGCAAGACACAGACAACGACTCAAAACAAAGATTCAAACGAGTTATTCCAGGTCCTATTTCTTCTAATGACTCGTACCACATAAGACAAGTACTCGAAGATATGTTTACCACCAGTTTAAAGATTTGCCAAAAACGTGGAAACTTCAACGTCTGCCCACGTGGACGGCCGGGACCTCCGGGGAGAGTTGGAACCAAGGGCAACAAAGGCAACGAAGGGAGGAGGGGTAGGAAAGGTTCCCAAGGAATTATGGGACCGCCTGGTAAGAGCGGAAAACAAGGGATTATGGGACCACCGGGGATTAGAGGAGAAAAAGGAATTAAAGGAGATATCGGGCCACCGGGTATCCCAGGGATTAAAGGTGAACCCGGAGAATCGATTTCTGTGCCAAAAGTGACGATAACTCCGGCTTTGCAACTGACTGTCAACGAAAGCAACGCTGCCGTTTTCTTTTGCTCGGCTTCTGGGAATCCGACAGCGAATGTAACTTGGACCAAGGTGAATGGATCGTTAACTAGCGACAGGACCAAAGTGACGTCAGATGGTTTGCTGCAGATAAAAGATGTTCGGCTAGAGGATTCTGGGAAATACATATGCGTGGCGAGAAATCTTCTGGGGATTGATGAAAAAGTTGCAACTCTCATCATACAGAGTAGGTTACAAATTTCATCACTTTATCTCCTTCCTAACCATAACTTTCTTGAAAGAAAATATGCTAGAAACATACAAAACGAAACGTTTCCTGACGCAGATAGTGTGTAGGTTAAAGAAATACTAATGCCTCGTTTAGAACCGCTTTTTTTGTCTTCAAAGAGGCTGACCAGCTTCCTGATGTCTGCTTCGCCGTACCCAAGAGAAAACATGTTAGAAATGAGCCCAGAATGTCCCATCTATGTATGATGAATTTTTTTCAGTATGGAATCTCGCAAATGTTTAACTAAAAAAAATAATAATAATAAAAAATAAAATAATAATAATAATAATAATAATAATAATCTAGGACACTTAAGTGATATGAATTGCTGATATTTCGTCAGAAAAAGAAAAAAAATTATGTAAAATTATGCGTTTCTTTTTCTGGTTTTGTTTTGTTTTCCTCACAGGTAAGCCGAAGATATTTCTTTCTCTTGGCCCATCGTACGTTGAAAAGGACAAAAAGGTCACCTTACCTGAATGTCAGGTGACCGCCTTTCCTCCTGCAGTGATCACGTGGACTAAAGTACTAGGTGAGCTGACGCGAACAAGAGCTGTTTCAAAAGATGGACAACTGTCAATAATAAATGCTCAAAAAACAGATTCCGGCTTGTACAAGTGCGAAGCGTCAAATATCTTAGGACATGAATCAGCTGTTACTCAACTCGTTGTCGTGGAACTACCACAGTTTACAGTCAGTCCGCCTGCGAGGTTGGAAGTGGGCCAACAGCAAAATATAACAGTCCCTTGTCAGGCTACCGGGAACCCTCAGCCGACGGTCACGTGGACTAAACAAAACGTCGCGCTACCTTTCGGAAGATCAAAACTCAGTGTGGATGGAACACTTCAAATCTGGAACCTGAAAAAGGAATATATATGGAATATATACTTGTATGGCGTCATCAGCGGAGGTTTTCAAGGCGTTCGCTGCAATGAAACTGACTGTAGGAGGTAACAAACATCTTGACTTGACCATTCTGATCATTACTATTCTGAATTTAACACTAATCAACCGTTACAACAGCTATTAATCCCACCTTAAATATTAAGTATTGATTAGGAATTAGAGTGAAGTACATAAAAGACTTCGTTCTTCCGAGTCATTTAAGCTAAATGAAGAAAAAAATGGTACCCTTTCAAATAGGCCACGAAATCTAAACGCACTTCTTCATTCGGTCTCAAAATTTGGTGGCGTATGACTGCTGTTTCGTTTCTTTCTAACCGTTTAGTAACCATTACACGTACTCAGGGACTGAATCAATTAAGTAGAGCAGGACAGTGGTTACTTTCATTTTGATGTCAGGAGGCGGCGTGCCCTTATGAATAGGCGCAGTACTTGTGATCGGGAGGTTCCGGGCGGCTCAAATTTTCAGTTCTGTCACTAGATGATTGTGTTTTCGGTGCTCCCGAATTCATCTGTGTTGCGCTTTGTAAATAGCCAACTGGCCACCCTCTCACTACCCGCAATATTTAAACTTGCCGTTCTATTTGTAATATATGGCGCCCTATTCAGTCTGTCTCCTCCTTTAACCACCATTATAACCTAAGTACCGTTACCACATTCGTTCAGTCATCTTCAAGAAATACCATTAGGTATTGTCGCCAAACCCGCCCGGGAATGAAAAGGCTTGACTCAGGAACGGAAATTGGTAAAGCAGATTGCCGATTGTAACCCATCAAAATTATAGCAATAGCACTTACACTCTTCCTTTAAAGTTCAGTTTTTGAAAACTGCTGTAAGCAAATCTAGCTGCAGCAAGGGCATGGAGACTGCTGATATTGCTGTTTTATAGGATATCCACCATTTTATCGCATTCCCTTTTTTCAGTATGTGAGTCTGTGGGTGTAGCGGACAGAAACATTATCCCGGATGCTAGAATGACAGCAAGCACACATCACAGTGATTATTTTCCATACTATGGCCGACTGAATGAGCAGAGGGGAAGGGCTGTGTGGTGTGCAAAGACAACAGCAGACAGAACAGACTATCTTCAAGTTGATATGGGTGCAGTGCACTCTGTTTGTGCAGTGGCAATAAAAGGTTCACCGAAAGACGGTGTGTGGACCACCAGCTTCAAAGTACATCTTTCCACAGATGGAGTCATTTGGAACGCCTACAAGGAGAACAATGAAGAAAAGGTACATAACTCGAAAGAAGTCGATAACATGGTTTGATATTCATTTCTTATTCATATAGTTTCCGTTGGTACACTTTCTGGTTCCTATCTACGTTATATAATAATATGGGCATGGCTACTTTCTTCGGAGATTTTGAAATTAAAGAAATTCCTTTGCAGTTTATACCAAAGGTTTCAACGTGTTATTCCACCCAGCAGTTCACTCTTCACACTACGTAATCTGAGATGTATTCTTCTCGTTCGCAGGTGTTCCCAGGAAACACAGATCAACATAGTATTGTGAAGCATTACCTGATCACTGACCACAAAGCAAGATTTATTCGATTTTATCCTGTCACACATAACAGTCATCCCTGCTTGAGAGTTGAAATATTTGTGCTAAAATAATATAATAACTAATTTTCTTCATTGCATCTATCGGATAAAACGTAAGTTAAAAACCCCTTGACTGAATAGCAATACAAGAAGGCAATTTCACTCTTAATTCAGTTTCAGAAAAACTAATGAAAAGAGAGTGGCCTTGGACTGGAAGTAAGTCTCCCGCTGTCACTACCCCACCCCTCTTTTTATGTGGCAAAGTATTATTAAACTTAAACTTAACGGATCCTAATGTAGAACATCTAATACCTTTGAATTAAAATGAGGTTCATAAAGATGACACGAAGATACTTCATTGAAGTAATACTCAATTCGCTATTGAAATAAAATGCAATAACAAATATTGTTTGCGTTTGCCTTCTTTCTTGTCTAGTCTGCATTAACATTATTGGAGCTCCTCAAGCGGGATGAAATCATTTTATAACTCCTCCATTTATCGTCAAACGAAACAATTCTACTGATGTGTGAAACTTAAACATAGTGCGTCATCTAAGAGATGAACCGGAAACTAATGCCATCCTGATTTAACTTGATAAATACCTACAAAAACATGTGAAGCAAGACAACCAAATAGATAATTTATCTGTCATAAAGTAACCCTCAGTACAGTGTGTTGAATTCACTTCTTCTGTCATGATGGGGTGGGACTTTTAAAGATTCAAAGATCACATTCAGAACACATGAGTCAGTTACGTTAGACCCGAAGGAACAAGATCCGGGGATTTTTTTTTTATTACACTATGTACTACATGCATGAGGTCACATTCTGTAACACCTCCACTTGATCTGATATTGCCTAGGACATAACCATGTTTATATAATTATCTTGACAAATGTGAAATATAGCAAAGTTATGCACAATTATGAATGGGAACAAAGTTTTGTAAACTAAACCCACGTATTCTATTCAAAAATGTAACGCCTGAATTTCTGCAACTTGAACTTTGTTGCTAACTTAGTCATCAGGTCAGCTGCCATGTCTGCTGTGGGACAATATTTGACAACAACGTTACCAGTGTTTTGCATTGTTCGGACACCAATATGCTTCGATCACTGCCGATTTACAGGGTTTTTAGATAGAGCGATTGCGCCCTGATTATCCTCAAAAATCACAACTGGTCCACACACCTCATCGGTATCTCTTAACAGTTGAGTGAGGTACAAACCCTCCTGTACAGCTGGCGACAGTGCAATGTACTCAGCCTCGCAAGATGACAGCGCCACCGTTGGCTTTTCCTCGACTTCCAGGAAATAAGAGTGCCAGCTTTGTTCAGACTAAAACAGTACTCACTGGTACTTCGCCTATCATCTGCCGATGACGCCCAGTCAGCGTCACTATAACCAACCAAAGTTAGGCCATCATCACATTTCCTGTAACACAGCTCATAGTAGAGAGTGCCCTTCAAGTACGTTAAAACATGTTTCACTGCAGTCCAGTGTTCCTGAAGTAGGCTAGACAGAAACTGTGACAACCTACTTACCACCCAACATATGTCAGGTCTGGTACACGTCATAGCATAAACCAAGCTACCAACAGCTTCACGATACCTTCTGGGATCACAATGTATTTCGCTACCAAACTCAAGCTTTTGCTCAGAAGGTAAGGTCCTTGGCTTGCAACCACACATTTCAAACCTCTCAAGGATTTTGCTTAAGTATCTTCTCTGACTCATCTTCACAAAGCCATCACCCTGTTCAAAATCAATACCTAAGAAATATGAACCATGTCACTTGCTGCAATAATGATGTCGTCGACCCAAACAAGTATTACAACCACTTTACTCCCAAACTGTTTAGTATACAAACAGTTGTCAACTGGACTCTGAACAAACTGGTTATCAAGTAGGAAACAGTGTAAATCATTGTTCCAATTTCTACCTGATTACTTCATTCCATACAGGGATTTGTTTACCTTATACACAAGTCTCCCATTAGAATTACTAGGGGCTTCAAAACCTTCAGCTTGGACCATATATATCTCACAATCAATGAGAGCATGCATTTAGGTATGCCGTTTTGATATCCATCTGGTGTAGAATTAAATCGTGTTGTGCTGCTATTTGCAACAGAGCACGTACTGATGTGAGATTTGCCGTGGGGCAAATGTTTCCTGACAATCTACACCTTTCACTTGACTATAGCCTTTAGCAACATACCTAGCCTTGTAGGTTTAAGCACCATCAGAACCTTCTTTGATAGTGTACACCCAACGGTCCCCCACTGAATTCCTACTCTCTGGTAGGGTGGTTAGAATAAATTTCTCATTCTCGATAAGAGAATCCATCTCGTCTCTCATTGCTGCCTTCCAATTTTCTGACTCAGGAGATTCAATCGCTTCTTGGCATGTCTGGGGAAAAGCTGAAACCTTAGAACAATAATCAACACTAGATGATACCTGGTCATTCTCAGCAATAACCTCATCCAGATCAGTATGCTGGGCGTCTCCTCTCCCTGGTGGGGTATCTCGCATCTTCAGTCACAGATTGGGGGTTCCCATCAGTTTTGTCTTCAGTCACAAGCTTCTCAGCTTGTTCACCTGAGACTTTCTCCGACCTATCAAAATCAGATGCACTACACACATCTGGGTTAGTGTTCACAGCCTGTTCGCCTGAGATTTCCTCAGACCTGTTAACACCCGATGCACTACACATATCAGGGTTAGTGTCCTCAGCCTGTCCGCCTGAGATTTTCTCAGATCTGTTAACACCAGATGCACTTCACATATCTGGGTTAGTGTTACGCCCTAACAACATGAAATCATCTTCACCACATAACAGACCTCCGGTATGAGTATGTTTCTCATTAACACTCTGAAGGGAATTTTACCACCCTGTGCTTCATGACCTTACCAATCTCTGGGAAATACACAAGGTAAGCGGGACTTAGTTTGTCGTACCCCAGAAAAATCCCTTTGGTACACCTAGCGTCTAGCTTCTTTTTTTTCCCCTGTTCATAGGCATAACATTCAGACCCGAAAACTCTCATGTTAAACAAGTTAGGTCTCTGACCTGTGAGAGCAAAGTAAGGTGTTTGCTTTAAGCGATTGTTACAGCACCTATTACGCGTGTATGCCGCTGCCATAACAGCATATGGCCAGAACACCTTTGCTAAATGGCTTGTATGAGCAGGCATCTCTCCATTTCTCCAGTGCCGCTCGGCTGTGCCGTTTTGGTGTGGTGAATAGGGGGCAGAGGTATCTGATGCCCACATAACAGACCTCCGGTATGAGTATGTTTCTCATTAACACTCTGAAGGGAATTTTACCACCCTGTGCTTCATGACCTTACCAATCTCTGGGAAATACACAAGGTAAGCGGGACTTAGTTTGTCGTACCCCAGAAAAATCCCTTTGGTACACCTAGCGTCTAGCTTCTTCTTTTTCCCCTGCTCATAGGCATAACATTCAGACCCGAAAACTCTCATGTTAAACAAGTTAGGTCTCTGACCTGTGAGAGCAAAGTAAGGTGTTTGCTTTAAGCGATTGTTACAGCACCTATTACGCGTGTATGCCGCTGCCATAACAGCATATGGCCAGAACACCTTTGCTAAATGGCTTGTATGAGCAGGCATCTCTCCATTTCTCCAGTGCCGCTCGGCTGTGCCGTTTTGGTGTGGTGAATAGGGGGCAGAGGTATCTGATGCCTTATGCGATTCCTCCTCAGAAGTGCCTCAAAATTCACAGAAGTAAACTCGCCACCATTTTCAGATCTCATACATTTCACCTTACCATAAGGGGCTGACTCTACCAAAAATCTCTCTGTAGCAGCCTCTGTGTCACTATTGTACCTCAGAAAGTAGACAAAAAGTGCCCCTGAAAAATTATCGGTAAAGGCCAAACAATATTTAAAACCTTCCTTAGAGGTTGGATCAACAGGTCCAGCGAGGTCAGTGCGAACTAACTCTAGAGGGGCAGTTGCAAGTGCATCAGGCTTTCTATTCCTATTCTGTGTAAGTTTTCCTAGTATACATACATTACAGTCGCTAGGTTTGCTAGAACTGATCAGAACTCTCATGGCTAACCTTCATACCATCTACAACATGCTCTAGTTTCTTAATGTCATCATAATTACAGTGTCCTAGGATTTGTGCCACTCATTCATAGAGCGTACACAGTTTACGGAATCAGAGTCAGTGATGTTATCATATGTGTTCAAATAATGCAGTTTGCCATGCTTCTCAGTGACAAACTTTGTGCCATCCTTATACGTCAACTCGGCAGAATCTGGCTGGAAAGTCACACTGGCACTGGCAGATGGTATGATGGTATAAACAGAGCATTTGGCAAAGTTGCCTTCACAGGTGTTCCAGGCGAATCGAGGATAGTAATATCAACATCTCTTTTTAGGGCAACATTATTTGCTCGAGTTCCATTTGCTAATTCAGTGAAGTGCTTGTCTGGTTTAAACGTGTCATTCAACTTTGTGAACTTAGACAAATCAGTAATAATATGAGCAGTTGTACCGCAATCAACTAATAGTGTGTTTGGCCTCCCAGATGTAGGCTTACCAGAGACATTCTCATCCTCATGGGGATTAGTCTCAAAAACAAATGAGTGTTCAATGTCCTGGTCTGTTTTCTCAGATACTTGATTAACCCTGTCACCTTTCTTTCTTCTGTGACGACATGCTTGATCACTGTGCGAACTTGAGCGACAAGTATTGCACACTTCCCTCCTTTGGGCTTCTAGGGACAGAAACGAGCTATATGACCTTGTTGAGTGCAGTTGAAGCAGGTAAGATTTCCTTTTCCTCTCACTGGTGGTTTTAGCTGTTGGAAATTGTCTTCTGCTTTCAAAATGGAGTCGTTATTACCTGCTGTTCTTGTTTTCTCAGTGTCCCCAAAGCTTCTTAGAGAGGCTTTGAATGCGCTAAATGTTTGTTGCCTCTCGCTCTGTGTGACAACCACAACAAACGGTTTGTAACTTTGAGGTAATCCTTTGAGTGCCGTTGCTCTAAGAAGACTGTCAGTTACAGTTTCTCCCGCATTTTTCAAAGCTGTCGCCGCCGTCTCTGCTCTGATTACATAGTCAGTGACAGACTCATTCACCGATTTAACTAAGGATGTTAGTTCGGTGTAAAGCGAAATCACATTGGCTTCCCAGTCCCAGCGTAATGGGCTCGTAGAATCTGCAGCGCGTTTCTTCCATCGTCAGTTGCATCTCTCATTACCAGCACTAGGCTTTTGTCATCTAGGAACTGGATTAGTTCGGCAAACGCCTCCTCGTTTTTGCTAGCATTAGCTTCCTCATCCCAGCTCTCGGACACGAGAACGTCTTTCAACTTTTGCAATCTCATGAAGCCCAGGAATTTGACATCCCATTGCTCGTATTTTCGCTCATCCCCATCGAAAATGAACC
Organism: Orbicella faveolata; assembly: GCF_042242905.1. NCBI lineage: Eukaryota > Metazoa > Cnidaria > Anthozoa > Scleractinia > Merulinidae > Orbicella > Orbicella faveolata. Next base: position 9,758,035 of record NW_028301539.1, on the reverse strand, counting down.
TTCCAAATCGTCCAAGAACATCTCGTCTGGGCCCATAACCTGTTGAATTCACTTCTTCTGTCATGATGGGGTGGGATTTTCAAAGATTCAAAGATCACACTCAGAACACATGAGTCAGTTACGTTAGACCCGAAGGAACAAGATCCGGGGATTTTATCTTATTTTATTTTTCATACTATGTACTACATGTGTGAGGTCACATTCTGTAACACAGTGACCTACCTACAACAGGACTCATTGAAACCTAAGACTGTCTCTTCCCCCACCCCCGCTCCCCGCCACACACACACGCGCGCGCGCTTTTAATGTTTTGCTGATACCCTAAGACAACCATTGCATACCAGACAAAAAAAAAAAAAAAAAAGTAACAACAAATCATTTTATGTTGCGCGTTGATATATTCTCAGAGTAGGATTACAAACGTGTTTAACCGCGTCATAACGAGTCAAGCTCTTGGTCCAAATTACGTCTAAAAAATATCTTCCATTGTCGTTTTTCAGCGAACCAAGGCACAGTGTGGCATGTGTTCTGTTTAACAAATTGAAGTCAATTTTCATGCGTCTATTAGGCTATTAATTATGAATTTCGTCATAACATAACTGTTGAAGTAGCTGTGGATCCACGAGACGATAGCCGAGTGGATCCGTAGACTACTTTGACCATGTTACGACGGAATTCATTGTCAATAATAGGAGAGGCGCATGAAAAACTGACGTAAAAGCATCGCATAAATTATAAATTCATGAGTGTGTCCACTTATCGACAAAGAAATTAGTCAATGAGCGCGCGAGAATTTCTACAGTTATCGTAAAATTGTTTCTTTACTCTACTTTACTTCGCTGACATTTAACCAATTTTGTTAATCAAGAACGGATTCGTGCTTTTATCAGTTTCTGTGACGACACTTACTGGGCTGCCTTCATTGCGACCCAAACAAACAGCTGAGTCATGCACAATTCAAAGTACATTTTTATCATGTTCGATCACTAATGGAAATTATATGTGAAGTCTTTAGAGAGACGGGAGCGGTTTTCAGTTGAGTGTCGAATGTAATCAGAGAATTACTTTGGTGTTGGTTCTAATATAGTTTGCGATTGGCTGAGTAATCTTATTGGTAAGTAATTGGTTTGGTTTTGGTTTTACGACAATCAGTTGAAAATCATTCTATATTGTAAAATAGGGATTAAAATACAATAACGCAGAACATGAATGAAGGTGAATGTTGCCGCCTCTAGAGCGAGCAACAACAACAACAACAACAAACATTTTATTTTGCATAATACAGAGAATATCATATAGCAAAAGAATACATTAAACTTAAATAAGCAAAAAAACTACTCAACATAGTTAAAACTAAACGAGCTGAGTAGTTACAAGAATTATTACGCTTTAAATTGGTTGTAGGAAAAATAAAGAAAAGAAGAGGTAGAAAGAGAAAAAATATATATACATAGATATAAATATAAAAAGAAATAAAATTAGTATCAGTTATAGACAGAGCATGAGATTGAGATGAGAAGAGATGGGAAGTTTAGTAGTTGTATGTTCAACAGTTGTGATTGCTAGAGATTTAGTGCAGTTTTCTATTATAATTTTTGAATTGTAAAAAACAAACAAACAAACAAACAAACAAACAAAAAATCAGCCCGTTTGTTCCTTTGTAAGATAAATTTATGCTTCACTTGTTTCCTGGAGTGTTATCCTCATCTGGTATTTAATGATCGTTAGTTATTTAGATTATTTGTAGCAGAGGTTTTAATGTCTTGAACGGTATATTTATTTATTTAAAATTGAGTAAATACTTTATTTTTTGCTTATTTTATTTTATTTCATTTTATTTTTCTCAAGTAACAAGTGTGTCTAATAGCTGGTTTCAGTTCTAGTGTGCACTGGCCAAACAGCCCGGATCCTGAACCGTTTTTCTTGATAAACTTTAACCACATTTCAATTGCTGTGGTTTTGAAAGTGTTATTTTCACAGCGACCATTTTGCTGAGTTTAACATCAGTCAAAACTATAACCAGAACACCTCACTGAAAAGTTACAAAATGACATAGAAATTCAACCTAATTCTGAAATAGCTAAATAATGCTTTGAACAACTGGGTCCCAGTGTAAAAAGTATATTAATAATACAATGCAATAATAGTCCAATACCTTAGAAATAGAACGATGTTCATTAGATATATAATTGATGTAATACTCAATTCAGTGGCAATTGAAGTAAAACGTATTACCACATTATTGTCAGCCCTCTAACGTCGAACTATAGATCCTGCACTGTCAAATAGTGTGTGCGTCGGCGATCCGACATGTAGTTCATTACGTCCAGAGGCAGACCTGGCAGCTAACAATTTCCCCTGCAGAGCTCTGGTTATGGGTAAAATCGAAGCTGAAAACTATATGGCATCAGTTTTAAGAAACTCCCGTGTGAAACAGCGTGTATGCTTGCAAATTAATGCAAAAGCGTACTCTTGCTTGGATTGCATTCGAAACGATTGAAAACTGAACAATTTTAATATAGCCTTATAGCCCGAAAAACAAACAAACAAACAAACAAACAAATAAACAACAGCAGAATGATTGACCTGAAAGGGGACGTATGTAATCGTATCATTGACAACTAAGCTTATCTGCCACAAAGGTTAATGGACGTCGAGAAAGTCATTCCGAAGCTTAAAGAGAACAATGGTGAAATGGTAAAGGCTTCGATCACTGAAGGTAGGATGTCTCGAACATAAAATATAATTTTTCAGCCCTCTATGTAATGTCATAGCTGTTCTTTCTCATTCCCTTTTACTGTACTACATGTAGCAAAAAAATAATAATAATAATTACAAAAATAAGTTAAAAAACAAAGCTGGCCATTCTTAAAATTCCTTGATTCCAATTCCTTGGTTGCTTTTCAATTTTTACGTTTATCTATATATTTACTTTTTATGTCTAAAGAAATAATTCATCTTAAAGCAAGTCATACATTCAAAATAACATGTAACAATCTAATTTGATGTAAAAGCCTCACGACCTTCCGTCGTAAACAAAATGCCATCTTATGAGGTATCCCAGGGATTAAAGGTGAACCTGGAGAATCAATTTCTGCACCAAAAGTGACCATTTCTGCGGCTTCACAATTGACTGTCAATGAAAGCGACACTGTTGTCATCTTTTGCTCTGTTACTGGAAAGCCAACAGCTCAGATATCTTGGACCAATGTGTATGGTTCATTACCTAGCGACAGGGCCAAGGTGACGTCAGATGGCCTAATGCAGATTAAAGATGTTCGGCTAGAGGATGCCGGGAAATACAGATCCATGGCGAAAAATCTTCTGGGGAATGATGAAAAAGTTGCAAGTCTCATCGTGCAAAGTAGGTTACTAAAATACTTACTTTATCACCCACTTAAACTGTTTTTGCAAGAAACTATATTGTACAAACATGAAATAAAACAGGGTGTAATATACGATTTTCTTTATGCATGATATGCTACAAGAAAAACGTAGCTTTTTGTTCGATTAAGACCTAAAGCTTAAGCTTGTATGATGATCCTCTTAGCGCCTAAGTGGCACATAAGGCTGAAACTAGGAGCTTAAGCTTGCCACGGTTATTTTACCAAGCTCACAAGCTGCTCTAGTATCATTTTGTTAGTTATACCTTACCGAATGAGACGTTTATCTCTGTAATATTTCTAAACTAAATTGACATCTATGTTCTGCCTTTGTCAGAAAATAAAGGGCTTTTTTACTCAGGTAAACCGAAGATATCTCTAACTCTTGGTCCATCCTACGTTGAAAAGGACAAGAATATCACCTTACCAGAATGTCACGTGACTAGCTTTCCACCAGCAGTGATCACGTGGTCTAGAGTGCAACTAGTACCTACGTTAGTAAAAAACTGGGGTCTTCGGCTTTGTTCCGTTTTTACTTGCAATTTTGTAATGAGCTACTTTTCATCTTGTTAATTTTGTCTTTGCTATCTTTGCTACAAACATTACACTTGGGAAATACAAAAGGTTTTTGAATACCCTGTAACGATTACTTACCCTGTTCTTCTTAGTGTTTCAATGACTTTTACTTCCTTCTCTTTATAAGGCGTAAACATTGCCAACGTAATTTTCAACCGCACAAGGAAGCAAAATGGTACTAACTGTTCCCTCTTTTGACAAGCACTCTAGCCAACGCTGCCGTGGCTTATTCCTGGCGTTCTTTTAGTTGGGAGGGGGGACTATGAAAAGAAAAGATAGAAAACTCGCCTCCATTTACACGAAAAGATGCACGGATATTTGTCCGCGGACATTTTCTGTTTCATTATCTGTTCCAAGAAGAGAACAGTTTTTCGAGAGCGTAGCTCGAGGAAAACTGTGAGTTTTGAGGAACAGATAATGTCCAAGAACAAATGTCTAAGCATATTTTCGCGCTAAATGGTGACTATTGATTCTACTCCGAATATTTTCCACAACATCCGCAGTTTTGGGAATATCACTTGGATATTCCCTAGTTTTAGTTTGGGTATATTCAGTCACGTGACGTGTTAAAACCAATCGCTTTTCAGCGAAAATATTTAATAGATTAATATAATATTATATATCCTGATAGCTATTTTCTGGTTGCTTTATAGTTGTGCGTGATTGCTCGGAGGCATCTTCGACAACCGGAGTACTCAACACAAGTCTGAATCAAGGATCGGAACTACTCCCTGTGTACTGTGACCAAACCACTGATGGAGGAGGTACAGTAACTATCTTATTTGTCATTATATAACACACGTTAGCTCTCAGCCTGGATATGTTCATTATAAAGCATTATAACTAGATCACTTGAGTTAGCCTGGTCGTGCTTTAATTTATGCGTGGCACAAACAGACGCTAAATACTTCACACTCACCACACACTCCCTCGTCTTCCCTCTCTTTTTTAAACTTATACGTTGTGTAAAGGATCACAACATGTTTATATTCAGTGGCAATCACCTCTCATTTATGACGCCATATAACGCCACTGAAACTGACACAACAAATTCCCAACTAAGCTATGAATTGGTGGATTTGATGGATGGCTCCTAAATCTGAGACCTGAAAACATTCAAATTCAACCTCAAGCGAGTATAATAATAAACAATTATTGGATGAGGTTTTTGTGATATCCGGAATAATCAAGGTCGAGGTAAGTGTTATCAGCCGATGCCGAAGGTAGATGGTGACTACAATGTATAATGGGAAGCTTAAGCAAACCACGACGACGACGGCAACAAGAACGCCACCAAACAAAAGGTTTAATGAGCAAAACAATAGCTGTGCATGTGCGTTATAAATCTTTGTACATTTCTTTGCCGTCCTCTGCAAAATAACAACGTGAAATGACCAAATTCTGCGTCGTCTACTGAACGTGGACGACGACGGCTAATTTTTCGTATTTCCATTTGGAATTGAACGCTGTCATTGCATATTTAGCTTGAGCACGTTTTTAGAGCCATTGGCGCACCAAACAGATCTAGACAATCGCGAATTTCGCTGGTAAAATATAAATTCATTTTTTCCTAGGCGTCGTCCCCGGCGTCGGCGTCGTCGCTGCTTAAGCTCCCTAATAACGTGCTTTAAAGGTTAAGATTGCTTTTGACAGACTGTACGGTTACCACGTTAATCTGTTATGTTTTTTTTTTTCTTTTTTATGTGGAGAAGATTCCTGTTATAACGCATGCACCAAGATTGGACGCGTCCCCAATGCAATTAGCTATATAGCTTGACATTAGCTGGAAGGCTGGTTGTATCAATCCATTAAAGTGAAAAAAAAAAAATCTGTCAGCCGTTACAAGCTACCTGAACAAAGCATTTTGTCTGTCAGTCAACTTTAAATGCATGCAGCCATGAAAATCAGATATTTTGCATTGGTTTTGTTTTGTTTTGTTTTTTGTTTTTGCGATATCTAAGGTTGGACAATGGTATTTAAATTTGTTGGAGGAAATATACCATCACCCAGCACTAACCATTTGTGGACATCATCTAAAACAATCTCTGAGCATGTGATTTCCACGTTAGATACCACGTCAACTCATAGAGGTCACTACAAAAACCGTATTGTACAAAACTGGCAAACGTTTAATCCTCTAGAGGTAAGCAGATGTGAATTTTGAGATGAAACAGCTTTATTTCAAGTGACATCTGTCATTCAAACTTCCTTGAAGTTCTGTTCTGAGGCAGGGCTGGATATAACTTTAGAACACTACAGTTTACCACTATTGTAGCATTCTAATTAAATCTCAAGCGATTTCCCTTACAAGGAGAATCATAAAAAAAAAAAAAAAAAAACGAAACGACGTATTCAAGACGAGGGGGGGGGGGGGGAGGGGGGGAGTCGGATTACTCGCAGAATTTCGGATAGGTGTTTGCCGCGACAGGTCTTAAACCCTTACTCTATTTAAGGATGAAGCAAATGCCAATTGATACCTTATTTAAGACACAAACCCGAAAAGTCACACCCGGCCTGTTCAAGGGAAAAACAAAAACTAAGAATGGCGTTCGCGCTTCAGGTTTATTTCGTTTCTGTAACATAGGAAATCAAGCATCAATCATAGAATTTGTTTTTCGTTTAGCTGCAATCGTGGACAAAAGTCCGCGGGACACTTATGTAATTTAACGGATTGTATGTGTTTTACCACTGAAGTCTGAAAAAAAGCGCTACGTACTATTTCAAGAACGCGTTGCTATTCCCCCTCTCCACCCAATACAGTGTTAAAAATCAGAAGAAATTGCAGGTAGTATTTTTCAACATTGTGTGGGGGTGGGGGTGGGGGGCGAGGTTTTTCAGGTAAAGCTGTATTCGCGTCTGGCGTGTGCGCAAAAGTGCCAAAAGTGCAAATTTGTCCCAAGACTTTTGTCCATGATTGTGGGCCTTTGCGCACTGCAGTCGTAGCTGATACAATTCAGCTACCGTATCTAGTCTATCTAAGGATCACGTCAGGAACACAATGGCAACAGGGGTAAAAATGATACCATATTTAAGGATCGGTTACCTCAAAAACCATACCCTTTGCCGCGAGACATACCTTTATCGCCAATATATGGGAGTACCCCCGGATTCAAGATGATTGATGCCATTAAGAGCTCTCAAACGAGGGCCACTACAGGGGGGTCTGGATGGAAGTGCTAGGATCTAAGTCGTCAGTACATTTTTGGCGATTTCTCAGCTATCAGAAAAGTTTGCAGATCCAAGATCTCAGATATTATCTGGAACTAAACGTGCCAACTTTCAACTGGCAGTTAATACTTTGTCACAGAAACCAGTTAAACCCCATCCAGACCTTGCGTTATCGCATCATTTTACTGAGAAAACGAGGAGTCAAGATAGCAATAAGGGACGGGTTGTTCAAAGCTAACCCAAAGCTAAGCTACTCTAGGATTAGCGAGAATTTTGATTTAAGTTTTGTAACTTTAATTTCGGTGAGGTTTTCTGTTTATATTGTTTGTCCTCCAGTTTTGAATTTGAATCACCTTAAACTACACAAAGAATTAGCAGTGAAAAACATTTTCCTACAAGAAAAATGATACTTTTAATCCTGGGTTAGCGTCAACCGGCTTCCGAACAACCTGGCCCTGCGACATATTGCTGGAATTTGGATTTTTCAGTTAAATGGGACAAAATGATCAGACTAAAAAAAAACTGGACATCTAGGCCGGCGAGATATTCCCCCCCCCCCCCCCCCCCCCTCTGCCGCTGACGTTTCCAGCTTGGGTTAGCTTGTACATGGCAGTATATATTTAATGCCGTTAATACTGAATTGCTTAAATCGAATATGATTCTAGGCCAGCGTAGTGCTATACAAGGGTGGAAAGGAAGTCGCTTCTCTCAAGTTTAATGTCACAGGGACAGACAACAACAACTGGTTTTCACAGAATAATCTTGTCCAATCGCCATGGAGTGATCTAAAGAACGCAAAAAACCTTTTGAATTTTGCCGTTCCTGGTGCTTGCTGCTCGCGTGGCTTTGAGATCATGGCTAACTATGGCGGCTGTCACGTGGATGTTGATCACGGGATCTGCCTGTTCTTGGGAAACAAAACACCCTGTCCCGTCCATCCTTTACAGTAAGCAGAGTCACGCTATCACCTGGAATACACATCATGGTGTGTTAGACAATGTCATTAATTAGTTGATAGTGGTTGCAAAGTGATTTATTAAACAATTCGAACACTGTAGATAAGTGTTTTATTGCGAATATCAAGTATCTCGAATTTTGTCGTAATCTTCTTTGTAATGATAGATACTATCGGATAAGGTAAAGAAATTAAGCAAGATGTCGATCTCCCATGTCAAGCAAATTTAATTAACCATCACTATTAGAAAACGTTGAAGTCAAATTGTTTTATCAGATATTATAAAGGGCAGATACGGGAGATGCGTTGGTCCAGTGGGTCCGGATCGAATAATGCGGTTTCAAGCCCTGGCCAGGGTCACTGAGTTGTGTCCTTGGGGAAGACACTTCATGAATCTGTTCTATAAAGATGGTGTTGACTACCATCTGTGTTAGTTATACTTTCCCTTATTTTATTCATTTTCTTTTTCAGCTGATGTTGGAACTGCCGATGTGATGATAGTGTATATTCGATGAATGCAGTCTCTAACGCCGCGAAAAAAAAAAAAATGTTTTCTATTTCTTTTAGGAAACACTGAGTAAAGGAGGAAACTCGCTTGTTTATTTCGATTATCAAAATGTAAGTTCTCTTTATCAGTTCCATAATTACCTCACTCGCTCGTGCTGGTACCAGTTAGGAAAGTAAGGCTTGTTAGCACTTGTTTCTCCCAGGGTGTTTTATCAATGAACTTATCAATCTGTTTCAAGACGTAATTCGTAGCATGCTAATACAACAGCCTATATCAAGAGAAGATCATCTAAATCTTCGTAGAGGTATGGAAAGTCTCAAATTCACGATTGTTCCATTGTAGGCTCGTATACCTCTAAATATCAGAATACGCCTGCCGTGAGTCTGTGTCTACCATTAATAATGCGGACGTCGTATGACGTCATAAGACCGCGTAGAGTCCAGCATCGGTATTAGCTGAAATAGAATTATTTGAAAAACACATAAGGTTGCTACAATGAAGTAGCGTTGAAAGGCTATTTTAAAAAGGCTAAGTTTGAATGTTACTTAGAACTATCAGATAATAAATTTTAGTGAACCTACATTTCAAAGTAAGTAGGAAATCACTGATCCAAATTTTCTCAAAAATTTAAAGACCATCAGTATATCCTTTTTTTGTTAATCTGTATGAATGCACTTAATGTTAAAGTTAAGGTACCTAAAATAGACGTCATATGGACTTCTGAAAGCTATAGAGATTTGAAATGCTAGTATAAGGAAACAATATCAATAAAACAAAATAAAATAAATTCTTGCACTATAATTGTGTCAAAAGGCACCAACAGTGCAAGATTAATACTCGAGTGGTTATAAATTAAGCAGCAGCAAATATCAAAGTTGTGCCAACACGTGTGTTCCAATAAATGCTTGTGATTCTAATTTTGATTGGAAACTAGTATCAAGTGATCAACGTCATTTTCTCACAAGAGACTCAAATGGTGATAAGCCGAGGAAATTTATATAGCGAATATGCATTCGCAAATCAAACGTGCACTAATAGGGGTGTACTAAGGGACCGACCCGTTATTTTTTTGAGGGGGAGGCAATTTCCAAAAACTATTAATAATTCCAACACACCAAAAACCGTGAAAAAAAAATCGTGCAATCGGAGCCACGGGAAAGGAAAAATCGAGCATGCGCTTTCTATATCCAGGTCTTGTTTTCGATGTTAAAAAAGTTATACGCACAAGCTCTTGCCCACCAAAAAAGCTGAATCCTAAACAGCCTTATAAGGTAAAAAAATATCATACCCCAGAAGACTGCTTTCTCCCCCTCCCCCCCCCCCCCCGTCCCCCCATTAAGAGTCGAGGGATAAACTAGGTGCCCCTACTGGGCACTTTCTGGAATCGCCAAGTGCTCCATTATGCGTTGAAGCATTTCACACGCACGATTCTTAATGTCGTTGGACTTGATTTTCGCCACTCCCTCGACTCCGGTCTACGTTTCTTTTTTTTATTATTATTTCCTTCGATAATTTTTTTTTTTAATTTCCTTCGGCAAATACCCCCCCTCAAAAAGTGCTAATGTATGCATAAGCCGGGACCTCTGAAAATTATTTTATTTTATTGCTTCCTGAGTTTGTTAAATATGTGTCAAATGTATAATTCAAAGAATTCACGGAAATTTGCCATCTGCGAAACTGTCGGAACAATTGACTCTTTGAATGTATTCATTATTTATAGCTTTTAAATTTTACATAGGAAGATTTTGGCCTTAAAAAGACAGAATTATTTTTCCATAAAGTAGTACAAATAAGCGAAATAGTTGAGCACAATTAATCAGCTACATAGATGTCACTGCATGAAACTACGACAGTGGTATTCTTTGTCAATCTTGAAAAGTTTACGGCGATTTGAGATTTAGCATGCATCTGAGGAAATTTTACAACTTTTTACCCTGTGTGTGTTCATTATTGCGTATATTCATTTGAAAAGACTGGTCTTCATTTTCCATAATTAAGGTAGCTCAAGATTTTGACAGTAAAGTTGGGCACAACTTTTGAACAAACACCGTCAGACCACAAAAATAAGTATTATGTCAATTTCGAAGAAATCACGATATTCAATCCTGTAGCTGGCCTAACCTCTTATTCGTTACTTTGTAATTTTATAGGCAATATAAGCTATGAAAAATAGTGAAATTAAATTTGGGAGAACTCGACAAACACTTTTAATTAGGACAAAAAGGCGATACCATTGTAATGAAAGAAAGAAATGTTAAGTACATTAATGAATTCAGAGACGCAATTCTTTGGGGAAAAAAAGTGATTAATAAATGATGTTAGGGTGCTACTAGTTTATCTGAGAAGTTGAGACCAAGTCATGACATTTAACCCATTTTGCTAATCATGAATGGACTCGCGCTTTTATCGGCTAGTACTTTTATCTGCTTTACGTATCAGATATTAGACGATGGCTTCTGTGATGCCACTATCTGGGCCGGCCTTCATCGCGACCCGAAAAAACAGCTGAGCCATGCACAATTCAAAGAACATTTTTATCATGCTCTTGACGTCTCAAAAGTGGAAGAAGTCGCTGTTCAAACGGGAAGACAATACCTGCTGCATTGCTTAAACAACGATCGCTGTTTTTCCACAAACATTGGAGCTTTTCATCTACCAGACGGAAAGATCTCTTGTGAGTTACTTCCAACTGACAAGTACAGTGCGTCCGAGAAGTTCAAAGCGAATTATACTTCCCATCACTACAGCATTAGGGTGAGTATTATTTACGTCTATTTTAACTATGTACAGTCTCGTCTGGCATGCTTTGCTCTGATTTTACGGTGCATGTGTGAAGTTTCTACGTTATCTGCAGCTGGACGACGCTGTATCAGCCCCTAATGACTCAAAGTTTCTGGCAAATGCTGCTCTAATAGTCTAAGAATCAGTCGCTTTCACTTTCAGATTTTTAAGTGAATTGGAAAAGAGTAGCCATAGTATATTAATGTTTGAAACAAAAACAGCAAAAAAGATACTTGACCGATACGCTAGCGTGTGAATGGAAAGCTAAGGCAAACCACGCCGGCAACGGCAACGAGAACACCACCAAACAAAAAGTTTAATGAGTAGAACAATGGCTCTGCACGTGCCGACGTCTACACAACAATTACGTGAAATGAGTAGGTTCTGCATATTTTGGAGAACGCGAACGAAGGTGGCTAAATTTCGTATTTTCGTTATTTGGAATTGAACGCTAGCGTTACATATTCAGGACGAGGAAGTTCTGAGACCAATAGGCGCACTGAACAGATCTAGACAATTGTGAAATTCGAAGGTAAAATATTAAGTCATTTTTACAAGGCGTTGTCCTCGGGGTCGCCCTCGTCGTTGCCTAAGCTCTCTAATAACTAGGATCACCTCACAGGCCTTAAGTTCCGCTGGCCTTTCGTTCGGTTTGGCTCTATTCAGTGCGCGGGATAACGAATGAAGTTATATTTAGACGAATGACTTCGTCTTTATGAAAATGACTTTCCACCTTGGCAAGTGTCCTTAGGTGTCATTTTAAACCAAACTCAAACAAACCATATATCAGTAGAAACGTCAAAAAATTTAGTGTACCACTAAAGATGGATGCACAGTCTTATTCACCAAGCATCAATCAGGAACTGTGCGTATCAGGTTTTTTCGATATCTTGATTGCTTGTCAAGATATCCGCATCTAAAGCTTGAGTTAGAGAACCTATGTGACGTGCTGCGTAAATGGGTGCCGTGGGAAAAATATTTTAATAATTTGACATTGCATTGTTGGTCATTATCCTTAGAATTGTTTGGCTAAATTTCACCAAAATCCGTCAAATCTACATACCCTATATATACTTTCGCTCAAAAAGTTGTTGTATTCTTCCCAAAATTGCACGCGAGATTTTAGCTCACAAAGGTTTGTAAACAACTCGTGCCACGCCGGGAGATTATCTCACCTCATGATACCGCAAGCCAGTGGAACAACAACAGGACTTCCCTGGTGATAAAGACAGTCAGAATTTCCCTGCAAAAGGTATCGCTCTCAGTGCAGACATGTCTTCTATCTCGCTCTAGTGTTGACGAAAACGACATGCATCCAGGTTGTACAAAAACTGCTATGGTACTTCAATTAATAAATGTCAAGGGCTCTTGGCTTTCTTGTGTTCCTCTTTTTTTCTTCTTTTTTCCATTTTTCTTCGCTCAAGCCTACGGTAATCTTTATCAAGTTATCTTTAACACATGAAACCCAGACCCTCCCGGGTAATTTTACCATGCGCGTTACGATGATGTTTTCGTGGAAGATGGAAATACATGTAAGACTACATGGGCTGTCCCCGTGAGTAAGATCAGTTAATTAAGCAATAGACCACAAGTTTTTATGGTTTATAGACTGATAAACCACTTGAGATGTTGGAGGAACACGAGAAGAATTCGTTAATCACGAGCCGCAGGTGAGTGATTTACGAATTCTTCGAGTGTTCTTCCAACATCTCAAGTGGTTTATCAGCCTATAAACCATAAAAACTTGTGATCTATTGCTTTTATTTAATAATTCAGAAGACACGCGAAATTTCCACGAGTTTACGGGCACAATAAACCATAGCTGATTGACCAATCAGAGCGCGTGCATTAATTTGATTATTATATAACAGAATTGGCTAATTATAGACTCTGTAACCAGAATTGGTCTAAAAATTAATACAGTAAAATCCCGATTTCTCGAACCCTCATTTTTTCGAGCCTCCCGATAACTCGAACAAAGAGTCGTTTCCCTCTCCTCAGTTGAACACTGTAATTTTACCCCTTATTTCACCCCCGATGGAGGTTCGAAAAACCTGGATTCAACGGTAAATTGAGAGGGATTGCCATTAGCACAAGACATTTATGTCAGATTAACTCTATTAAACCCTTATCTTCTCGTTTGTGCATTAATTTCAGCACTTCAATTGGGTATTTTGTTCCAACTTATAATTAGAGAACTTTACCAGCAGCTCTTTAACCATAAATTAAACCAGATTATCTAAATGATCTTAATTACTTCTGCTTTCCAGAGTCCTTGTGAAAGCTTCCCTTGTCAGCACGGTGGAACCTGCCGAGCGCTTTACGATTTACATCGCTACAGATGCACTTGCAAACAAACATATAACGGCAAAAACTGTGAGGAAGGTGAGCTACTTTGGGCTTCCTGTGAAATTTTCTGTTACTCGTCTAAAATTTACAAGACGAAAAGCAAGAATATAAAAGCGAATATATTCCATGTAACACTGATCACTCTCAATAAGTTAAATTAGAATGTTGTAAATATACTGTCCGGTTATTAATAGAGGAGCTCCGGCGGCCCAAAGGGCCGCCAAGCGGAGCCTCATACTCATATAGGAAAGAAAAGGAAACCCATGAGTTGATTTTCTCATGGTTATCATGACTAACGGTATTGCTCGTGGGCGCGTACGCACGACGGCGACGGCGACGGCGACGGCGACGACGACGGAGTCGCGCAACATGGCGCCCATACTCCAAATAATAGGTTGACAGAGATATGCACCCTTGCTTTACCGTGTACTTCTTTGATATTGGACATCCATGTTATGATCAATTGACACCTGTCAAAACAAGTTATCTGCTGACTGGTATCATGTGACCATATCGCGGGCTCAAGTTTACAGCTCATCGCGGTCACGCGTTTTTTTGAAGTTCACCGCTGACCAAGTGCTGGTTTTCGATTGGATTGCGGGTTCATGTCAGGTTAACTTGTTGAAAACAGGGCAGGATTGTTCGGAAGGCAATTAACGCTAACCCAGGATTAAAAGTTAACCGAATTATAACTTTTTCTTCTATACAAAAGCTTTTTGCTACCTTATTTTACGTATATGGTGATTATTAAAACTCAAAACAGAAGGCCAAACAATATACAGAAAACCTCACCGCAAAGTTGAAAACTCAAATCGAAATTCTACCTTTTCCTGGGTTAGCTTAATCGGGCTCTGAACAACCCGGCCCAGGAGCTAAGCTTTTAGGCTGGCCTAAATCTATATATTAAGTTAATTAATAAGGATAATAAGCTAATTTTCATTTGCAAGTATGGACTCGAATGAATTAGACTTATACAAACAGCCTCGTTACCATAAAAACGTCAAGTTGTTTGCGGTTACTTGGATATCATGCCGAAAAGTATCGCGTGAAATGACATCACCATCTCAAATTACTTATGTTAAAGGATACATAATAAAAAGCCCAGCCTGAGAAAGACTAGATTCCTACTCAAAATTCATACCACCTTGATATAATCTTGAGTTCAAAAACTGCTGCACAGCAATGTTGTAGGAAGGAAAAGAAACACTGGCATAACTGGACTGTGATATTCACCACACTCGTGTGATTGACGCTAGTTGTTTTGATTTCTTCTTGCTCTTCAGTGTTCAAAACACCGTGCATACCTGTAGGTGTAGCGGATAGAAAAATAATACCAGATGATAAAATGACGGCAAGCTCAACATACCCAAAAGATCTTCCCCACCATGGACGTCTGAACGAAACAAGACATAATGGGGTGTGGTGTACAGAGAAGAATCAGATTGATGAAGACTATCTTCAAGTTGATATGGGTGTAGTTTATTCTGTATGTGTAGTGGCAACGCAAGGACCAAGAAATGAACTCTGGGTCAAAAGCTTCAAATTACAGCTTTCTACAGATGGAGTAACTTGGAACTTCTATAAGGAAAAGAATGTTGAAAAAGTAAGTAAATGAAAGGGGTATATTAGAACTAGTAGTAATCAAAGGTTACGAGAGTTTGTTGGACAGCTTCACTTTCTACCATGAATGATTTCATTAGCTGACTTTCAACTCCTGTACATTGCTAAAATCAACATTTTTATATCAACAACCGAAGTTTTTCGGACAAATGTAACAATATGAAAAATTTCATTATTTCCTGTTTTTATGGTTAGCAAGTAGACTTACTCAATTTGCCTTCAAACCTCATGCCGGCTTAATATTTTAACATTTACTGGTAATGCGTAAGCCCTGAAAAGTAAAAAAAACAAAAACAAACTCGTAAACAAATTCAATTTGAATATTTCCACTAATGAATAGATATAAAAAGCATTTACATTGCCGATCCTTAGTTCAGGCTTACTCTAGTAGATCTTCGCTTCAAGACGTCAGAGAGCTTCTCCGCGATTCCAAGCAATATTCGACCTTGGCGGGATATAGACCAGACTTTCCGTTGCCACTGGAATTAATCAACAAATGTAATCAAAATACAACCATGGCCGTTTTCGTACTAAAGACGCATTATCCGTCTGGACGAACTTGGGCAAACAAAATTGTAGTTCGTCTGGTTTTGTGTCTCTATTATAAAGACGGGCAGATGACGTGTACGTTGTTCAAGACGCATTTCGAAGGATAGTCCGTCTAGACGTATAATGCGTCTTGTGTCCGTCTTTATACTAAAGACGCATAACCAGACGAACTACAAATGCTTGCCCAAGTTCGTCCAGACGGATAATGCGCCTTAAGTGTATAAAAAAGGCGAGGATGCATTATCCTTCTGGACGGATAATGCGTCCTCTATTCAAAAACGGCCATCGAAATATAGCTGTTCCAACGGTTAACATCCCAAAGCCAAGGCGATTCGAAGTTACACGTGTTCGTGAACAGACCAAAGCACTTTCTCAGTCACGTAACGCGTAATTATCTCGCATCCCGTCAAAACCGGCCACCTTTGTTTTCATTTGCATGGTGCAGAATCATAACAAATGAGCAAACGATGAAAAAACAAACAAACAAACCAACTCGTATGCACGTGCTTTGTGATGAGAACTAATTTGTTTTCTCCCCTGCTGCATGCAGGATCTTATGCGCCGCGAAAATGTGACGTCAGTTAAGAACAAAAGAAGAACGACGACGAACGAAAAATATCCTGAAGACCGTATGCACAGGACAAACAGGATTTCACGCGAGATTAGTAAGCAGTCTTCAAACGCAATTATTAGAACTGAGGCAAGCGTCTTTTTAGCGATCGTACGTTACTAACTGTGAAAATATCGATATCAGATTGTTGCCATCTCATAGATCATTTTCTTGTAATTAACAGACACCCATCGTGTTCTTCTGGAAATCTGCGAATCTGATTGGTTCTATCATTGTTCTCTTCTCATTGGTAGACCACGATTGCATGCACCTCGCCCTTTAAAAAGGAAGTTCATGCTTGTTTGGTAAAATATACCAGACTTCCTCATGTTGCAACAAGAGAGAATGGCGTAACTTAAAATGACTGTTAAGAACCCTAGAAGCGCGCTTAGTAAAGAAGGGGGAGGGGGAAGGACTTTTTTATAGACTATTTCCTCCGTGAGGTTGAAATTTGTTAGTAGCTGTGCATTCAGCCCCCGCAGAAATTCTATTGTTCCCCCACGCCGCTTAAAATTGCCATAGGAATGGCAATTGACGTAACGGCAAGGAAGTAAAATTTATTTGTTTGTTTGCTTGTTTGTTTGTTTGTTTGTTTGTTTCTTTTTTGGTTGGGGAGGGGGTTGTTTTTGACAGAATACTCCATTTATTTTTTTTTTCTTTCTGTTCTCTCGAGCTGTATGTCAAACCTTGTTGTAATTGTTCTTCCTGTGAAAAAACGTGGGTGCCATATCGGTTCGGACTGTGCTAGGCTTTTATTTCATCACAGAAGGTTATAAGCCCAGGTTTTGAACTTCAAATTGTTAAAAGTTATCACTTATCATTTAGGGAAGTTTTGTTTCTACATTTTGTTTTAAAACATAAACAAGACGTTACTTTTCCTTTCATTCGCAGATGTTCCAAATCACTCGCACTATAGAGACACACTGTATTGTCCCGAAAGACAGTTTTCTGTCCTTAAGAAGTGCCACAATAAGTTTGATTGTTTGGTGCATGAAATGTTACTTATTATAGACTTGTCACCATCTCTCAATGTCAAATCAGACTCAATCCGGGCGAAACTATTTGCGTGACAGTGCATATTTATTAATTGTTTTTATGTTGATATTTTTTTGGCAGTTTATTTCTTATCTTTTAGAACTTAAAAATGGTATCTTGACGACTCCAAACGTCTTTCGCTGTTATGGCTAAATTTTACTTGGTTATTTATCACTTATCATTTTATCAAATTTGTGTTTCTACATTTTGTTAAGAAGCCTAAACAAGAGGTTCTTTTCCTTTCATTTTTAGGTGTTCCAAATCACTCGCACTGGTATTGTGCAGCATTCATTGAGCAATTTCGCCCAAGGAAGATTCGTTCGATTTTATCCCATTACATACCAAACTTGGCCATGTCTGGCAGTTGAAGTATTTGTGGTAGTGTAACGTTATACCACCGATAAAATGGAAAGTAACATCGCTGAAAGACTATAGATCTCTGAGAAGATTTTCATTAAGACCTTCTCTTGTACAATAGTATGAGTATGAGTGTACTCGATTAACACGGATTTACAGAACTCATCAAAAGATATTATAGCAGTTTAGGAAATATTAAGTGGTCTCGGTAGTTTGCACATCATCGGGAAAGACTCGGGGGGGGGGGAGCACTGCCATATATGGGCTATATAGGTATGTGCCGCTGTGAAGGGTATGGTTTTCAAGCAGTTTACTCTAGGATAGGGTATATAAATCAGAGCATTTGGGTCTAGAATAGGGTATCATTTTTCACAAAACTGACTAGTTGGTTGAAGATTTTATCTAGACTAAGGAAACCAAGAATTGCCACTCAAAAATATGAAAAATTCAAATCAGCAAGTTTAAATTTACGCAAATCAGCCTCAACAGTGTCGATAGATGGGGGATTTGGGGACTTTACTGTAGTATAGGGTAGCAAAATTTAGCTGAACTAGCTCTGGTATAGGCTAAGGGTTCCAGGATCCAAGGGGCACATCCTCACCCAGAAATTCCCAAAGTACCTCCCCCGGGGGAAAGACATTACTGGACCGAGTCATACATCACTTGTCAGTTGTCAATACCAAATTTACTTTATTGCTTGATTTGCTTTAATAGCTTGAGAGTAAACAACAGTCACGCAATGAAGGGTGAGATAATAGTAGATAATAATGGTGCCGATCTTTGGTGTGTTAGGTGTAGTATTGATCCGAAAGCATATCCATCTTAACCCCCAACGGGCCCCAAATCACCGTTCCTCAGGAGAGACTCACCGACCCCTCCATCGCAGAATTAGCTACCTTCCCCTTATTCTCCCACCCCACCTTACTCTACCTAGCCCTGCTGATATGTTGATATGCTGATGCCTTTTCCATGTGATACTAAAGGTTCATGTTTCGTGTTTGTTATGCTCCAGAGTTGTTATCAGTTTCAATAAAACTAGACGCTTTGCTGCGTGTAACCAGGCAGTCTTTATACTGAGAAGCACTAGCTATATTGCAATTGAGCTAAATGTTCTGCATTTGAAGTTGTATGAAATTCAATCAAATCGATGTGCTTAAGCTCTTTATACGTTACCGTAAATAAATATGGACATGGCGAAATGATCCAGTGAACAAATTGTTGATGAAAAGAAAAAGACATTACGCAGGGCTGGGAGTTTTGCAGCTACTGATGTCGCCTTGAAAAGGGAAGAACAGAAAGAAAGAAAAAGGGGTATTACCTTGCCAATCAGGAAACCCGCGCGCCGAAAAGGGCTTAACTTTGTTGATCTGGCGAAACGCCGTGCTGTACTGGTGGTATGGTGATTCCACGCTGAACACAGGTTTTTATTTCTAAGATCTTTCAAAAGATAGCAAAGAAATTAAAAAAAAAAAATTGGAAGCCTACACTTAAAATAGACCATTTTTCGTACTCTCGGTATTGGACTGGAACTAGCTTGCAATGGAGGCTCATGCGGGAAAATGTCATTAAAAAAACATTTATGTCATTTGCATTTGAAAAGACTTCCCGTATTGGCCTCAGTTGCAAGTTAGTTCCAGGTCAATAACGAGAATACGAACATTTTCCATTGAGACCCTAGAACCTGCGATCGTAAATGCCTAACTGAAGATCATTCAGTTTAGATTTTATCAAAGTTATATAAACACAACCTTACATCGATGGAGCGTTCAAACTCTCGCAACGGATGGTCTAAGCAGGGGGAGGAAAATCAGTGATACTGGAAAACTAAGAACGAAAAAAAAAAAAATAGGAAAGATAATGAGGACCGGCAATACGGAGATTTTGACTTGCTTTGGCAATTGGATAGGAAGCAGTAGTTTCAATTCTTTGTGGTAACGTCTCGGACAAGGATCACCGATAACTTTATCAATGTTTTCAACTCTGTCACATCTCGTCATGTATTCTCTTACCCTTGCGTTTTGCACTATTTCTTAACAATACCAGTTGGCTTTAACTTCATATTTCGCCTGTCTAGCTTGATATATAAATGATATATGACCAACGGATTAAAACTCAGTTCAGTGGCATCAAAATTGCCACAATGATCCACTTACCAAGTTGAGCGGCTCGTAGCCGGCACTTTAATTTGATTATTTTCACGTGGATGGCGTGGTTTTAACCAGTATAGAAGCTTCCTAATGAATGCCATAGCTCGTGAATTTTTATCCCATTGGTTTGGTCGGATGTAATGTGATAATTAGCTCATCGTACATTTTTGATCTTTTTTTTCTTTTTTTTTTTTCTTTCTTTTTTTTTTTTTGTAAACAAGCACAGACTAGCGACGTAAGCACAAACGCAAGCAATAGGGAAGACCCAACTGAGTGAAACGAAGTTCGATGCAAACACAAGCACAAGCAAAATCATCCGAACCTTCCAAATTGTTCAAGCGCGAGGTAATTTGGATACAGTGCTTTCATTGGCCAAACGTAACCACGTGTGGTAAATATCCTTGTGCCTGTGTTATGCCTGAAAGGTATTTCGCTTTCTCTTGCTGCAGAGCAAACGCAAGCATAAGCGCAAGCACAAAAAAAAGCAAAAATTTTGATCCTTGTGCTTGCGCTTATGCCTGGGTCAAGGCCGTTTTCACGGCCGGTGAAATAAGATTAATTGTGTTTGCGCTTGTGCTTGCGCTTGTACTTGCTTCGCTAGCGAAAACCAGGCTTTAGTCAACGGATCTGGGTTATGGTATGAGCGGGTCAATGGATGAGTGAGTGAGTGAGTGAGTGAGTGAGTGAGTGAGTGAGTGAGTGAGTGAGTGAGTGAGTGAGTGAGTGAGTGAGTGAGTGAGTGAGTGAGTGAGTGAATGTATATCACACCAACAAACAATCAATCAGATTGCCGCTTGTAAAGGCGAATCATGTGTGTGAAGATTTCATCCCGATTTTAGAAACAAACAGAAAGAATTATTCTTGTATTGGACATATTCTGACATTCCCGATGCTTTGTTTACTATGGTTAAGCCCAAGACTTTGTAGACGGATTTTAAATGAGTTCTGAATTCCATAATTGGACGAGTAATCGTAGTCTTATTTTGGAATATACTAACATATCATCAAGGCTTTGCTTTTCACATTACATGAAATTTCGAATGAACCGGGTCTTATCCGCTCGACAACTTAGTGATTTCTAGGACATGGACGATTGTTTTTGGTCCAAAATGCACTATTGGGATGGCGAGGAGGTTTTCGTCAGGCTCCCATCGATATCATTTGCAATACGTGCAGTTCACGAGAAAAGAATTAATCCCAAACTATTTATGCTTACGCAGAATTTTTCAGTCTTAATTAAGCTTCAGTTAAGTAGTGCTGTTCACGGAGTGTTAAAAAATACCGTCTTCTCGTTAAAACGTACCTTAGAATCGATTCTGAGATACCCACTTGAAGTGGTTTTCTCTGTCAAAACCAAAGAAATTACGGACGGCAAGTTATGAATGACAACGCTGCTAAGCTTTGAAATTTATTATTATTGCAGGTAAATGTAGATATTTTTATTTATTAGTTCAAATGTAAACCCCAGGCCAAACGATTGCAACATTTCAGCACAACATATCCCAAAATTGCTGGCCCAGCATTTGCAAGCTCCGGCCAAACGATCGCAACATTTGAACACGACATATCGCAACATTGTTGGGCGCAACATGTTGCGCGCGTTTAGCCACCCTGTTGCGACGTGCTGCGACATGTTGGGTATTGAAAATCGATCTAGTGCGCATGCCCGGGTGCAACATTGTTGCACTAACCTGGCCAAACGACTACAACATCATGCAGCATCCACAGATGTTGCATGAAAATATCAAATTTGAGCCAACAACACTCAACATGAAGACATGATTGATCATCGTAGTTTTTGCACACAACTTAAGTAATTGTGAAATAAAAACCTGAAAAAAAATTTAGGCAAGAACGGGATTCGAACCCATGACCTTTGCGATATCGGTGCAGTACTCTACCAACTGAGCTATCATGCCATCTGGGAGCTGGTCACTTTGTGAGTTAGTAATATACCCGCAGATGTTGAAGAATACAACTAAATATGTGAAAGATAGATCGTATATTTGAACTGCGGCGAAAGATATGAAGACATGATTGATCATCGAAGTTATGCCCGCAACTTAAGCAACTTAAGCTTTAATTTCACAGTTACTTAATTTGTGTGCATAACTGCGATGAATCATGTCTTCAAATCTTTCTCCGCAGGTCTCTGGGTGCCCACGGTAAGGCTCGTTGCACTGTGAAAGCACCCCTTATTTTAGTTTAAAGTGCTATTATTGAATTGTGGGAAGGATATCGAGCTACAACTTTTGGCTAAGTATACAAAAATATATATACATATGTAGGGGAAGTGGCGACACAGCCACCTTTAATTCTCGAAAATTTGAAATTTAGTAGAAGCTCACGAAAGGAACAATAAGCTCCCATAGCAACAATGCAACCTGTTAAAAGCACCCTTTAGTTAGCTTAAGGTACTGATCAATCAAACGCGGCTCGTTGTATTATCGAATTGTGAGAAGCATATCGAACTCAAACTTTTGGCAAATTTTAAAAGAAATAACTCTCTAGAGGAAGTGGGGTCCAGCAACAACCGTTAATTTTCGAAAATTTAATATCAGGCATGCGGAAGGTCGCGTAGGTTTGCCCACGCCCAAGAAGGGGAGAAGTAAGAGAAGTGGGATCACAGACAGCTTAAATTTTCGAAAATTTGAAATATAGCAGAAGGTCACTAATCATATGACCCGTACGGCCCCGCGCGCAATTTCCTTGGAAAACCATAAGAAAAAAGGTCCCGTGTGAGGGCCGTACACGTCGAAGTGGTAGGGCCGGAAAAACCCGTATGACCCTACTAGAAATGCGTACAGCAAAATCGATGGGAGTTAATGACAAAAACAATTTTTTGCTGCAAAGTTAACATTCTGAGAGTGAATTCTACTATCCAGGCGAACTGTCCGATGCAGAACTACTCCGAAAGCTTTGAAAGAAAGTAAATACCGCTCACAAACGAAGAAGTTCACAACTTTCTCAGAAGCCAACAACAAGCAACCTGTAGGCGTTCAAGAAAACAACTTTTTTGGATGAACTGTCCAATAATTAACCTTTGGAATAAGCAAACAGTCTTGAGGCGAAACTTCTTTCAGTGGAGAGTATCAAAGAATTCATCGTGGGTCAAAAGCAAGAAAACTAGCAACGCGAAGAAAACAAAGTACGATATAGGCTTAAATCAGTGAAATGTTTTCTTCGAGTTTCCAGAGTTTCTGGGAGAAGTTGGCTAAACCAGAGAAATGACAAACATACCTTGTGTACAGTAGGATAAATTGCTCTGCAGTTTCTACATCAGTGTTGTTTGAAGAGGCAAACTGAGTACGAACACACGTTCATTACCGTACAGTTTATCAAGATACATGTAATAAAACTCGCTTCTGTTTAATAGTGTAATTTCCACTGACTACACAGCAAAGCCAGCAAAGTCAGTAAACCCAGGCACTGTTTGCGAGACCCAACATCGGTGTCATTTATATTCAGTTGCTGGTTCTCCCTTGTTCAAGAGAATCCAAGAGGTCGACAAATAGCTTGAAACGACGCCGACATTTTCTTGAGTCCTCAGATGAAGAAGATTTGTGAACAATTTCAGTGAAGCGTGAAGCGAACGTTTGTCCCTCGCTAAGTTTTTGATGGTTTTGACATATTGTTGACAGCTTTATGTCAACTTTCTGTTGGCCTTTTAGCATGAATTGTAAATGTGGAGTTTGCACGAGAAAACGAGTCGTGGTTTTCGATGAATTCTGAGCTTCTTGTTCGACGCGAAGAAATAACTGAGGAGTTTTTATTGTAGTTGCTCCGCGCGCGGCCGTCTGATGTTATGTAATCGCGTCCGACAGAATTTTCAAAATTTTCAACACAAGTGGTCGTATGATAAAATGCTTATTGACTACGTAAGGTCGGGCCGGATGGAAA
This sequence comes from Orbicella faveolata, assembly GCF_042242905.1. Classification (NCBI taxonomy): domain Eukaryota; kingdom Metazoa; phylum Cnidaria; class Anthozoa; order Scleractinia; family Merulinidae; genus Orbicella; species Orbicella faveolata. The sequence goes on along the minus strand of NW_028301539.1, from coordinate 9,734,097 downwards.
AATAAGGGGAGGCTGCGTTCCAGGTTAGGAGACAAACATCAATTTACCTGTTAATTTAATAGCGTCCATACATAAGTTAGTGAGGGACAGAGATGGAGACCGAGAAGATTTAGCGGGGGCAATTTAGAGTTTGTTTCATTAACCCTGTGAATTCAATTTGCTACAGTACTATAGAGCCACAAGTTAAAGGTATGATGCGTGCTTTTCCAATATAACGTCACCAGTTAATTCCATGGTTTTAAGAACGGGCATTGTTGATATTTTCAAATTGAAATTCAGTTCTATCAGCAGAGAAATTCGAGATTTTGTCAATTTCCTTCACTGCCTAGATTTTAAATATATTTCCCCATTTGTTTTTCCCAGTTTGTTTGCGATAAACGGAAGAATTTAAGGTCGTAGAATCGCCAAATAAATAGGTTACATACCAAGAGAGAGAAATTAAAAAGTAACTTTATTTTCTACTTTGTCAACGAATATATTATGCAAAGCAGGTCCTCTATTACTACTCGTCGGCTAGCAGCATGTAATTGGCTACGAATGAAAATAGCACTAAACCATTAAACAAATAATATACATTGTCTATCGACCAATTAGCCAATAAGAATGCAGTCCACTACCACGAAGTCAAGTAAAAACGTGCTTGAAACTTATCGTTCTTGATTTACAGTCGTCCTGTGAAGTAAGTTCACATCAGCAACAGAAAATGGAACTTCGATTTTATGAATCAGGGAAATATCTTCTTGTATTGGTGATACTTGTCTGTTCGTCAAATGGTTCTAAGGGTAAGGTTTTCCTCCTTTTGTAACTTTAAGACATCCCTTTAGTCACAAACGGTTTTTTTCTTGGAGTTGTCGTACCTGCACTTTTCTAATTCTCATCGTCATCTCTACAATTGAAGTCATTGATGTTGGTGGTAAAACTCTCAGCCGAGGCACAGATAGAGGAATGGCTTACGCCAAATTTAAGGCTCACAAATTCTCCTTCCTCAACATTACCAACATTGGTTCGGATTATGTTCTCAAAAGCAGTGAGTGTGGGCTTGCTTGCGTCAACATACCGTCATGTTTCTCCTTTAACCTGGCTGTATTCTCAGATATCAACAACGGAAAAATCTTATGTGAGTTGCTCCCATCCGACGTTTACAACAATTCCAAAAGATTCGTCGCAAGCCAGTTTCATCATCACTGTAGCATCGCGGTAAGTGAAAAATCAACTTTAAAACATCAAACATTTCTCTCTGTTTAATTATTTCATCTTTTAAAGTCGTGCCTTTTCATTCAAATTGATGAAAAAACAAAGCCCGAAAAGAAAAAAAAGAAAATACTTAAAAGAACTCGGAGCTCCTTTATTTGGAATTTAGTGTAAATAAAATGTCACTTTCAAAATTAAAACGTTCAGTAGTTTCCTAAGCTCCTTTCAAATTCTGCTGCTCTAGCTCAGTGACGTTTTTACTCTAATTATTTTCAAAGCGTACGTCAGGGAGGCTTAATGCTTATTGACGTTGCAAAAAGGTTCTAATGGGACTGGTGGCAACTTTGTTGATTTCCTAATAAATTTCACGTCATTTCTTGAAATTTCGGCTGTGTTTCATTTCTGAAAGCGTCAACACTGCTGGATTTGAATTGCCACAACAGTTTAGTCTTTCGGAAGGATTTTACAGTGCAATTTTGGCGGATTTCCTCTTTTCACGGAAGAGCTGATATTGCCATAGCTCAAAACTAAAGCTCTTTGAGTGTAGCACCTAAAAACAATAAGGAATTGTCTGTTTCATTGGAGGACCCAGCTTAAAATTATCCGTCTAAAATCTTAAACTTGTTCAAACGAGACTCTGAAAACTTTTTTTATTGCTACTCACCATGCAAATACTAAATATCAGGGAAAGTAATAAACTGTTAAAACAGAGCCGACAGAACTACTTTGTGTAACTTCGGTTCGAGGAGATCCTTTTCTTTTCCTTTTCAGTCTCCATGCATTAGTTGGCCTTGTCAGAACAATGGAACTTGTGCTGCACATTACGAGAAAAATAGCTATGTGTGCGCATGTGCCATGGGATACACAGGGAAATATTGTGAAACAGGTAGCTATTGTAGCTAGCAGGTAGTATTGTGAAACGTTCTAGCTTTTTGTAGAGAACAGCGGTAACGTAACAGGACTGGGTAGAGCCCAATTCGGTTTGCAGTCATACAAGATACCCAAACTGAACCGAAGAAAAAGTTCTAGAAATACATTATAGAAAAAGCGGAGCTTGTTTACCACTTAACTCTCAATTACAACCAGTTATAAGGCCATTGAACTCGTGTGTGTAAGTCAGAAGCTCTCAAGAAGATCTGAAGATGCAAAAGGCTAAACCCTCCATAGTGTTGAATAAGTGTATAAATTCAATTGGAACCCGCCTGTGTGCACGATGTAGGCTATTTTGGATACACTCGTGAGCACCTGCACTAGAGCGTGGTCGGACACAAATGAAAGTCGTAATTCATTTGCAAGTATTGCTAGGTCGAACAAAATGCCCGGGTACCACAGCGAACAGTTTCAAATGCTTGCGAAATGCAAAATGTACAAGCAAAGTTGATTACATCTCTAAGAAGATGCTATTCACAAGCAAACTCAAACCAGAACTGAACGTGCAAACAGGCCCATTTCGCGCTAAACTGTTTGTTTAGCCACATGTTCAGTCATTATGTTGGATCTGGCATCTGGCAAACCACCGAAGCAGGTGGCAAAAGTTACTGCAAAGAAGTTCAGAAAAACATGTTCGTCAGAAGTCGCAAGCGGCATTCGTGAAAAAAATCTCAAACTTTCAGCGCAGTTTGTAATAGCTTATTGAAATAATAGCTCTGAGCGTTCAAGTGCCATTTTGCCACAGAAACACCAGAAGTACTTCTGCGGGGTATAATTTACTTCTTATTATGCAGACCTTGTATCTTTTTGGGGGGGGGGGGGGAGGTGGGAATCGAGGGGGATACTAAACATTGAAGGCAATGAAGCTTGAAGGATGCATATTGGTTCCAAAAATGTTTCCGTCCCCAAAATCCTATAACAGAATACGAAATGACGTTGTTAATATTTGTTTTATTGCTTTGTTTGTTTGCTTGTTTGTTTGCTTGTTTGTTTGCTTGTTTGTTTGTTTGTTTGCTTGTTTGTTTGTTTTTTTAATCTCGAATTAGATATCGATGAATGCTCTAGTAACCCATGTCTCAACAACGGAACTTGCAGCGATCGAGTGAATGGGTTCACGTGCAGCTGTGTAACGGGATTCACTGGAACACGTTGTCAAACGGGTTAGTGTCTACATGGCAGTTATTTTTTGGAGAAGTTGCATGCAACATTCGTAAAGTGAATCAAGACACTTTGAGTATAGTTTGTAATAACCTTATTAAAAACTAAATAATAGCTCTGAGTGACGATCAAGTACAATTTTGCCACAGAAACACAACACCTACTTCTTTAGAGTATAATTTACTTAACTCTGGACACACTTGTAAAAGAGATATGCATATTTCTGATGTTTCAGTGGGACTAGGGCGGAAGGGGTTTTAATTAAAGGCTATGACACTACGAAATTGAAAGCATTGAGTCTTGGAGGATGTATGTTAGGTCAAAAATGATTGCTTTTAACAAGGACCTACGATAGAGTACGAAAATGACGTTGCTTCTCTTTCCATTTATTGTTATTTTTTATCTCGAATTAGATATCGATGAATGTGCTAGTAACCCATGTCTCAACAATGGAACTTGCACTGACCGAGTGAATGGATTCACTTGCAGCTGTGTACCGGGATTCAGTGGAACACGTTGTCAAACGGGTTAGTGTCTACATACCATTTTTTATTTCTTTTGGAGAAGTTGCATGCAACATTCGTAAAGTGAATAAGGAGACTTTATGTATAATTTGTAGTAACCTTATTAAAATTAAATAATGGCTCTGAACGACGATCAAGTCATAGTACAATTTTGCCACAAAAACACCGCACCTACTTCTTTGGAGTTTTATTTAGTTAACTGTGGACACACTTATTGAGTAGACCATATTTCTGGTGTTTTAGTGGGACCAGGGCGGAAGGGGTTTTTGCCTATGACACTAAGAAATTGAAAGTAATGAGGCTTATAGGATGTATGTTAGGTCAAAAATGGTTGCGTTTAATAAGGACCTATGATAGAATACGAGATGACGTTACTTCTATTTCTATTTATTGTTACTTTTTTTTATCTCGAATCAGATGTCGATGAGTGTTCTAGTAACCCATGTCTCAACAATGGAACTTGCACCGACCGCGTTAATGGGTTCACGTGCAGCTGTGTACCGGGATTCAGCGGAATCCGGTGTCAAACAGGTCAGTGTCCACATGCCAGTTATTCTTAGCTTTGGAAAAGTTGCATGCAACATTCGTAATGAGAATCAAGAGACTTTGAGTATAGTTTGTAGTAACATTATTAAAAATTAAACAATAGCTCTGAGCGACAATCAAGTACAATTTTGCCACAGAAACACCACACGTAATTCTTTAAAGTATAATTTACTGAACTCTGAATACACTCATAGAGTAGACCATATTTCTGGTGTTTCAGAGGGACCAGGGCGGAAGGGGTTTTAAGGCTATGGCACTAAGAAATTGAAAGCAATAAAGCCTGGAGAATGTATGCTAGGTCAAAAATGATTGCTTTTAACCTATGATAGACTACGAGATAACTTTGCTTCTATTTCTATTTATTCCTATCTCTATCTCGAATTAGATATCGATGAGTGCGCTAGTAACCCATGTCTCAACAATGGAACTTGCACTGACCGCGTTAATGGGTTCACGTGCAGCTGTGTACTGGGTTTCAGTGGAACTCGATGTCAAACAGGTCAGTGTCTACATGCCATTTATTCTTTGGACAAGTTGCATGCAACATTCCTTAAGAGAATCAGGAGACTGAGTACAGTTTGTATAAGCCTTATTAAAATAATATCTCTGAGGCGACTCTGAGTGAAGTTCTTAACATGTATTTTTGCGCTGTATATTTAATTTACTTAACTAGGGACGCACTTATAAGATAGACCGTGTTTCTGGTGTTTTGGGACAGGGGGAGGGGAGGGATTTAAAGCTATGACACTAAAAAGTGAAGGCAATGAAACTTGGAGGATTTAGATCCAAAAATGATGCCTTTAACAAGGGCCTACCATAAAATATGAAATGACGTGTTTATTATTTGTTTTTATTGTTGTTTTCATCTCGAATCAGATATCGACGAATGCTCTAGTAACCCATGTCTCAACAATGGAACTTGCACCGACCGAGTGAATGGGTTCACGTGCAGCTGTGTACCGGGATTTAGTGGAACGCGGTGTCAAACAGGTTAGTGTCTATGAAATGACTTGATTATTAATTAATTTGTTTCCATGCAGTTTTTACAAAATTTTTCACACATTTAAAACATCTCTGTCATAACAATAGTCTCTGTGTTCTACAACAATTTTTACACGTGGAACATACACTAAGTGAAATATTGTTTACAACAAGCATGAATGCCTTTAAGAAATAAAGGGCCTAACACTATATTCCTTTGGAAATATCTTAGGTAGCCATTGTTACTTTGAAAATGTTTTTTTTTTTATTATCATTATTTTAATCCAGACTGCTCATATTTACACTGTTCATATATTGACTGACAGGAATCGTGCTGTAGCTGATACTTGTCGTTGAAGATCACTATTCTTTATACAAAGACATGTCGATTATAAGTTATTAAAATCTTTGCACACCAACGGATGACATTCCTTCCAATGATATAAAATGTACTTCACTATTAGTTGCTTATTGAATGTCGGTTGTGAATCAAATGCTAGGGCAGGGCAGGTACCCCTCAAACTTTCAGAACGGCAGGCTCTGCCCTGAGATGCAAACTAACTGTTATTAGCCTTGGCAAGTTGGTTAAGCAAATGCTAATTGCTTTAAACAAGAAACTGGAACATTGCACTACAACACTGCAAAGTCCCAATCAAATTAAAGGACCATTCAGGCTGTTTAGTTGTGCATATAAATACGGCTGTATATTTGTTAAGCTTCGTCAGAATGACATCTTGAGGATAAAGACTGATGTTCTCGCTTAGTAAATCTGAATGTGCAGTTCCAGAAAATATTCGCACCCAATGCTCATGCATGAGTAGTCTTTGGAAATCCAAAAGTATCAGGAGGAGGGTAGACTGCAAAACCGTCGTTTTTGGACGTTTTCGGAGGGCGCGAAGCGCCGTAAGCGCAATCCTCGCGTGTGAAGCGCTCGAGCCTGGCTTCAGACCTTTCGTTCGAATATTGACCGTCGCCCGCATTCGCAAAAAATACGACTGTTTTGCAGTCTAGGAGGACGGAGCTCTTAAAGGAAAAACCTCTATGTGGGGTATGGATCTTTTTTGATGAAAACAATGTCTGCGAAATCATTAATTACAAAAGATGCTTCAAAAATATCTTACCTTGTAATTCCAATACAACTTTCAAAACATTTTGTAGTCCACACTGCCCAGTTCATACATTTGACTAATTGACACCTGGCATGCTTGCAACTTTGTGCTTTAACATAACATTAGTACCGTTGGTCAACTGAAAACAGCATAGTGTGGTTAATATATATACACTCTACATAGGTTATTGCTGTAGATCGTTGCGCAACAAGACAACTATATTAATTTAGATAACATGTGTTTGCAGCTTATAACGAGTGAAACATCATGTATGAGCGATCTACATGTAGCAGCCCTCCACCACGGAAACATCAGAGATATGAGATATTTTCAAAGTCTCTGAAGTGTTCAGATTATTCAAGTTTAACATGCGCAATTCTTTAACAGTGTGTTTGTTTTACATTCACTTATACATATGGCTGGTATCCAGTATAGGCAGGTTTTTAAGTTTACCTTCAAAATTAAATTGCATCTTTCACTGCGTGTTCTTGCGATGACAAATATCCAAGGACAAGAAGTCGTAAGCATAAAACTTTTGGGTTTTAAGAAGTACATATAACTTACCTGGTAATGCGTACAGTTCCGCTCTTACTGTCTGCATATGCACTCCATAAACTGGTACTGCATGGACAATATTCTTTATTTTTCTGATCACATTTTTTAAAACGTGGCTGTTAGTCCTGAAAAATTAAATACATAAAAATTTATATGTCTTTGGCACATGCCAAATATCTTTGCATGATGTACAATGTACATTATGTCTCTCGAGAGAACTCGTGACAATATTAACATTTTCCTTACTTCCATTGTAACTTTTTTTGGTAACTTTTTCCAATGTCATTTCCGCTCACTTGAAGAACTACACGAATTACAAGAATTACATCACTCGCAATTATGAACTCGAATGAATTAGAATTAAACAGACGGCCTTATGCGCCTTCTGGCGCCTCGAGAACTGATGATGATGAGACAAACTCGTTACCATAAAATCGTCAAGTTGTTTCCGGTTACTTGAATTTCATGCCGAAAACTATTACGTAATATCACGTCACTATCTCATCTTACTTATGTCAACGGCTAAATTTTCATATACCATCTTAATTTCATTATTTGATAATTAAAAGTTTCGTAAAGCACTTTAGAACGAAAATTAGCGATATGAAAAGTGAACGACGTTCCGATGACTCCAAGTCATCATTATCAAGTTCGAAATACATGATAGAATTGAATAAATATAAATAGTAAAAATGGTGTGAAAATATCGGCCGACGCTATATGAAAAGATCTCAGCGAACTTAGCAAGAAAATTGGTAGTGATTAGCGCCCACTGTTTACTAGTAGAAAAAACATTGATGACATCAAAGTGGTAGAGTCAAACCTCCCCTGATCAACCAACATTGCGTTTACAAATTTTCATGTGATTTGTGCGATACAGATTATGTTTGATATTCTTCCCGACATCTCTTTCAACGCATCGCCGAACATTAACATTCTTCTATTTGTAAACACCTGAAAGAAGAACACAAGCTGCAAGCAACTAATCTACAAGACCAATTTACAGTTTTAAAGAAATGCCGCACAAAGTTTGACCGCTTGATCTACGAGATGCTGTTCATCAGGAACATAAAAACCAAAACTTAACACGCTGATTTAGTTAACAGATTCAGTTCGCGCCAAACTCTTTACATAACAATTAAATATTCTCACACTATTTTTACTATTTATATTTATTCAATTCTATCAGGTATTTCGTACATAATAATGATCACATGGAGTCATCGAAACGTCGTTCACTTTTCATATCGCTAATTTTCATTGTAAAGAATTTCATTATCGTTGATTTAATACTCTTGAGGTTGTGAATCCGTCTTCCCCGTTAGTAAAAGATAACAAAAAGCCCTGTCTGAGAAAAATTAAATTCCTGCTCAAAAATTCATAACACCTTGCTTACAACCTTGTCTTTAAAAAATGCTTCAAAGAGATGCTGTAGCAAAAAAGAAAGAAAGAAAGAAAGTAAGAAACCCTGACATAACTGGACTGTGATATTCCCACGCTCGTGTGTGATTGACTGTAGTTGTTTTCGTCTTGTTCTTCAGTATTCAAAACACGGTGCACACCTGTAGGTGTAGCGGATAGAAAAATAATACCAGATGATAAAATGACGGCAAGCTCAACACACCCAAACTATGGACGTCTGAACGGAACAAGACATAATGGGGTGTGGTGTACAGAGAAGAATCAGATTGATGAAGATTATCTTCAAGTTGATATGGGTGCGGTTCATTCTGTATGTGCAGTGGCAACGCAAGGACCAAGAAATGAACTCTATGCCAAAAGCTTCAAATTACAACTTTCTACAGATAACGTGACTTGGAACGTCTACCACGAAAACAATGTTGACAAGGTAAGTAAACGAAAGGGGTATATTAAGACTAGTAGTAATCGAAGATTATGATAGATTATGACAACCACAAAACACCCAGGAGTTGACGCAAGATTAGCAAGCTTTCTCCAAACGCAACTAAAACTGAGACAAAAAAAAAATGAGGCTTCTTTTTCTTGGCGATTGTACGTTACTAATTGGGAAAAAAATCGATATCAGATTGTTGTCATCTCATAGATCAACTTCTTGTAATTAACAGACACCCATCGTGTTCCATTGGAAATGGGAGAATCTGAGCTGCTTGGTTCTATTATCCTTCTCTTCTTACTGGTAGAGTACAAGTGCATGCACATTGCCCTTGAAAAGGATATTCATGCTTGTTTGGTAAAATATATCAGACTTCCTGGGGGCTTCGACTATCTTGACAGAATTCTCCGGGGGGTTCCTTGTTAGGTACTCTACTGACCTTTTAACATCACTAAAGCTCATAAGCACAGGTTTTGAACTTCAAATTTTTATAAGTTATCACCTATCGTTTATGAAATTTTTGTTTCTACATTTTGTTTTAAAACACAAACAAGAGGTTTCTTTTCCTTTCATTTTTAGGTGTTCCAAATCACTCGCACTGGTATTATGCAGCATTCATTGGGCAATTTCGCTCAAGGAAGATTCGTTCGATTTTATCTCATTACATACCAAACTTGGCCATGTCTGGCAGTCGAAGTATTTGTGGTAGCATAACACGATACCACTGATAAAATGAAAAAACATTGCTGAAAGACTATGGATCCCTGATAAGATTTTCAGTAAGACCTTCAACTGTACAATAAGTAGTATGAGTATGCGTGCTCAATTAACACAGATGTACAGAACTCGTGAAGAGATATTATCAGTTAAGGAAATAATTAGTGGTCTCAGTGGTATGCACTTCATAAGCAGATGACTGATTAGACCTTGCTGCTGTGCAATTTAATATATGAAAGCCACGCAACCACATTGCACCCCCCCCCCCCCCCCCACCATGCTGGGTAGATGCAGTAAACACAAGCAAAAGACTGATTATAGTGGCAAAACATGGGTGGCAGGGAAGACAGAGCCTATCTCCCCTAGAGTAACGGCGTCTCTAGGGGAACCTATGTTACTAAGGGGACCATAAGAGGGGTGCCCGGAAAATAGGTCAGATGGTACGATGGCACCATCCTGGAGAGATCCGGACCTATTTCCTTGGGGGTAACATAGGATGGACAAGAAGAGGGGTGCCCTTCTGGCAGATCAATATGTCAGATGATACGATGGCACCATCCTGGAGAGATCCGGACCTATTTCCAAGGGTGGCCATAGCACTTACTGTGGGCAAAGTGCAGCTTCAGTTGCACCTCCCTCCAACCAAAAACCTTTTTTGACTAAGCAGCTATGGTTTACACAATATAAGAAACAGAACGTGACAGTGAATAAACCGAGAAGGTTCAGCAGGCGAAAGCCACCTTCTCACGAAAGGTAATTACAGCCACATGGAGGAAAAAGATGGGAAAGGACAAAGCCACCAATACAGGGAGGGAGGGAAGGGAAAGCGGACAACGGCCTAGCTTGAATACTAGCTCACAACTGAGACAGGGTCAGAAAGCAATGGGATTTTACTGACTGGTGATTGAAGGAGTTGGGAGGGGTGTGGCACGCTGAAATCACATGAAAGCATGGTGGAAAATCACTGGGAACTTTGTCGTATGATTTCCCATATGGTAAAATGATTGCGTTACATTGGACATTGACCTAAGGCTATTGCACAATGGCTAATAGGGGGAAGATAACAGAACTGGTGACAACCTTAGATGTCAGTTATGATGTAGAATTATCTGCCTTCCCTTTATTCCCCCACCCCACCTAACTCTACCTGGCCCTGCTGATATGTTGATGCGCTGAGACCTTTACCTTGTCATACTGAAAGGTTCATGTTGCGCGTTTGTTATACTCCAGGGCCCAGTTGTTTGGGGGGCCTGTGCCCAGCCTAAGCGAGATAACGCTATCCACCAGATAAAACGCTATTCAGCGGATAAGTGTTAACAAAACGAACCACGCTATCCACTGGATAGTGATTTATCCGGTGGATAGCGTTATCCACTTTTCGAACAACCCAGGCCTGAGTTGTTATCCGTTTTTATAAAATAATTGAGATACTACGGGTGCTCTGATTGGTCAAAAACCTATTTGATTCAACATATCCAAAGAAATTTTTAAGGACAAACGAGACCAGAATTTGGTCGCGATATAATGCTTGATCTTTTTTAATTTCCATGGCCAAAGTTTTACATCTATTCCGTTTACGCTTGAGTTTCAAAGAAAATTTTATAACCATGTGTCCACAAAAATAAGACATTGAGTGGCAAACTTGAAAATTTCAACATCGCTCAGACTTTGGCTATGAGTAGTCCATATTGAACTATTCATCGCTATGTGGCTCATTTGTCAAATGAATTTTGCTTGTTTTGGCAGAAAATAAGCCTTGAAAATTAGCCATTTTGAACAATAATACCTGCCTTAAGGTGGCTCGTACCAGTTTTCAGGTTTTTGACCGCTCATATCTTTGTAAGAATAGAACAAAAAGGCAGACCAGGGCCATTGTAATATTTTTGTAGGTTTGGACTATATAATTTATACTTGACCTAAATAAGCTTTTCTTTTGGTCGTCAGCAGTTACCATGGCAACATTCTAAAAGGATTTTCCAGACCTGATTTTTCGCTTATGTCACTAATAACTAAAACATTAACCCGGTGACCCCGAGTTTTTTTTAGTCAATAGCTTTTGGCATCTGAAAATGAAAATGCACGACAATTTTAAAATAATTTTACGAAGCCGATTTCTTGTCGCTTCCTCTCAATAATAATATAATATTAAAACAATAAAAAGAAGGGGTCACCGAGCTTGTTTTCATGTAAAAGCCTTCGCTCGTTCCATTATTCCCACGGGCGTAGACACGCATTCAAAAACCCAGACTTTATAAGATCAGCAGTTGCTCATGAGCTATTTTGACTACCGCTGACTGCTTCGTGTGCCCACGCGGGCGAGCGGGCTCCGAACAAGCGTTTTGTTTTGTTTGCTGCTAAAACATCATTTACAGTTGTAGTTGTCGTTAAAGACAACCTCCTGGGCTTACTCTGTAGGATTTGCACACAAATTCTGGGTAGATTTGCTCTGTTTTGTAAAATAGCCATATTTGTTTTGGTCTTTCGGGTTTTAAATCTCGCGCCTCTATCGCACGTGTTACTCACGCATGACTCGCGATGGTTATCTACTCCCCGCGCGAGATAACTGGCACCAGCCACCTTAAGTGTGAAGCCAGAAGATATCTACATGGAATCGCTCATTTCACAACTCTCCCAGGTTTTATATTGTAATTACATTTTAAAAAAGTCTGACATTGTGTGGGACCTGAAAGAAACCAATTTGTTCTTCTGTGGAAATCACTTATTAACTTGAGAAAATATTTTATCCGACTACCTTTATCACATTTAAACGAAATTTAGAGATCCACCCTCTTTAGGGACGGGGAAATTTCTGAGGAAATTAGGCTGCGGTCTATGAGAGAACGCTTAAAATTGCACATATTCGCGAAATAAAACAAGAGTTTGCGTGACCGACCTAGACAGACTCCACCCAAACTCACTGAAAAAGCCCGATGAAGATATAAACCTCTTACTAACCGAGCGCGAGGGCCGTACTGGGGAATATTGGCACAAGGTCGTGGCAGTACGGACCGAGCGCAGCGAGGTCCGTACAAAAACGACCGAGGGCCAATACTCCCTAGTACGGCTCGAGTCAGCTAGGTTAGTAAGTAGTTTATCTTTTAACCCTCGCGCCGTGCTTGTTCGTTTACTGTTAGAACGCACTTCCGGTAACTTGAATAGGCCCTTTGCACGATCCGATCACATGGTACGGAATTAATTATGCTGGGACGCAAGTTACATTGTGGGACTTTCAAAACAAAGAAAAGTCGGGCTGGACTGGTACGAGTTCCTTTGTTTTGGAAATCCCACTGTGTAACTTGCGTCCCAGCATAATTTACTCCTTACCATGTGACCGGATCGTGCAAAGGGCCTATTCAAAGGGCTTCCGCCGTAACGGGTTTTTGATGACTCGAGCAACTCAGAAAGGGTGGAAACCTGGAAGATTACACGAGTTTGAAAACAAATTTATTGAGCGTAGATCATGTTGAATTTAAACAAGACTTCAAGACGATTTTATAAACAAACAGAAAAGTGCAAACACGCCGAATTCTCCCGCTTGAAAAAGAGCATCTTCTTCGTTTTCGTCAGTCGCCTTAGCGGCTTGCGGCTTGTTCAGTTTCCTTGCCGTGCTCGTAAAACAAGGGACTTGCGCTTACCAGCTAGTACGCTTCTTTACTTAATGTCAGCAACGGTGTAAGCGATATAAGGGGTATTACGATATTAGTATAATGTAAGTACTGTAGGTAATGCTAGTATTGTAAGAAGTGTTAGTAGGGTAAGTAATGTTACTATTGTATATGTAATTAATTTACGATTAAAAAAAAGAGATTGAAGGACAAAGACAGCACTAAATAGGGATTATAATTGATTATGACGATAAAAATAAAGAAAACGATATCTAAAAAGAAAAAACAAAAGCTAGTACGCTTCTCGATTTTTCAAACTCATTGTCCTTGAGTATGTTGAATGGATATTTCTTCTCAGTTAAGTATCTCTGTATAGTGCGCTGGAAACTGGAAATTGTTGCTAGCTCGTACTCTTCTCCATTTTTTCCTGCGTGTGTTCGGAAAAAATCTGGACAAAAGCTGGTCAAGCTCCGACGCAGGTAGGCTTTCAATTCTTTCTTTTGTCACACCGTTAGCTTCCATGTAGCGGAGAGGACTGTTCATATCAGTAGCTGTCTTCTTAATTGTGTATGCACTTTTCTGTTTGTTTATATAAAAATCGTCTATGGCCTTCTGACTTTCGCTGACGCCTGTTTCACTTTCTACACCAGACGTTTCCAGATCTTCAGGATAATAAAATTCGCTTGATAAATGTTCGTCTTCCTCGTCCATGTCAAGTTCTGTAAAATATCAATCTTTTAGGTAGTTTCTTTGCGAAGAATGAGAGTATTTGTACGTTTTCTTTTCGTAGTTTTAGTTGCAAATTTAGATTATTATCTCTGGAAAGATTGAAGCAGTGTTCTTGAAACTTGGCACCAGAAATGGGCATCACGAAAAAAACAAAATGACACCCTTAGTGCTGTTGCCATGAAAACAGTTTTTGTCGCTGGTGCTGTCTTAATAAAAACTGAAATTCCCAGTTTTTGTCTGAAACCAAGAACCATCTACTCCACCCAATCTAATGATGGGAGTTAATACAATCTGGGAACTGTCTGTTCCAAGTAGGACCCTTTGTCTCACTTTAGAGGTTGCAAATGGGGATATTTGTTTTTTTAACAGAAAGAGACTAAGGGTCCTAAGGGTGTCATTTTGTTGCTTTTATGATACACGTTTGTGGTGCCAAGTTTCAAGAACACTGCTTCAATACTCTTTTTCTTTGGCCATCGTAGCTTGATAAGAAGTAACACGCAAACTGCGGTGATAAACATGGCAATAAAACGCATGTTAAAAAACAAAGTTCATTTACTTGACGTTTCGTATGTTTCGACATACGTCTTCAGAAGTGACCGTTAGGAATAGAAGTAACAACTAAATTTCAATTTAAAATAAGTAACTAATTAACAATTACAATGACAGAAGCTGAGAAAAATTTGTATATAAAAAATGCAAACTAATAAAGATAAAGCTTTTCGCTGCTACATTATCATTTAGGGTGGGTTTTAATTCCCTTATTAGCGGAGTGTCTTTTGTCTTGCAATGTGTATCTGTCCGACCTTTTGCTAATATATCAAAGAGGTCCCATTTGAAGTTGTGACCAGTTGACGTGACGTGGTCTGCAATAGCAGCAGCATAACTACTCGTGATCGATTTAAAATATTCAGTTTTTCTGTCATGCAATCTACGTTTTGTTTTTCCAATGTAGGAATCCTGGCAGTCCCAACAACTAGCCTTATACACAACTTTTGACAGTTGGGAACGGTTGATCCTATCTTTGTAGGAAATAAAGACTTGATGCGAAAAGCGCTTTGGAAAATAATCTTAGGATTAATGCAGCCATAAAACTTATTAAGAGTCCCTGTCCATAAATATGGAAAATAACTCGGCAAGGGTCCAAAATTCGATTTCGCTCATATTTTTACGGTAGATAGGCTAGGGCATAACAAAAACTACTGGATAGTTTTTTTTTGGCAAAATATCCTTTAATTTCAAAGAAATATGCAAATTACCAAATTCCGTTAAAATCCGTTTATTAAACAAGTTTGAGAGCCTCGCATGCAAAACTGCATCATTCTTCCGTCTTTAAAACACTCAAATATTTTTGTGCAAGTTTAATTGTGTACTGGGTTGATTTTAGGGAATGTTGCGGTTTTTGTTGGGTGCAAAATAATTAAATTTCGGAGACATGTATTTTATTTACTTAAAAGTACTTCGTAAAAATAATTGATTTTCACCATGTGCGAAACCTTCAAATGGATTAAGCTTCTGGTGGTTGAATCGCAGAAGGATGTTCTACAGATTCCTGTAAAAATTTCTTTGGGCAAATGATTGTGAGCGACGCGAGAGCTTTTCAAAGTACGTTAAAAATGCAGATATTTCACCATTTGTCGTCAAATTTCAATTTACGGGTTAGACATACATTTTAGCAGGCGCCACATGTCTTGAGCTGTATTAAGTTGAAATAGACACAGAGCTGATAATTTCGCAATGTTCTAACCTTATTTGCTGTAAAAGGCAGGTCCAAAAGGCGATTTGACGTGTTTCTGTCACCATTCGTCGCACATAAAGCAGAAGTTTGCTTTTGCCTTTTACACAACGTCCGATGTACATTGCCATGTCCGATGTACATTGGGGCGGGGAAAAAGTCTAAAAGGGTCTTCGCCCGTACTTTTTTCTCACCCGTTTAGACTTTTCCCCGCTTCTAATAACTGTCCCTGGGTCTTCGAGGATGACGTCTTTCATGATTGTCTTGAATTGACTCCATGTTCACTAAGAGATTTATAACCCGATGGTAAAAAAAATATTCAAGGTACACCAACCTCTATTAAGCGGCCAGCCCCTATTAAGCGGCCACCTTCCATTTCCCCGAGGGTAGCCCACTGTATTATATGTAAACCAAAAATAATTGCACAGCGCGAAAAGACCTAGGTACGAGTTTAGCGTTACAGTATTTATGCAGGGCGTGTAGGTAGCGGTTGTCTAGTAAAAGATGACAACACGGGCAATGGTTTACTCAACAAGATTGTGTGCTCCCTGTGGTTCCAAGCCTTACGGACCCTTACGTATTAGGATAGAAATTGTCCTGCCCCTACCCTCTAAAATGGGAAAACAGCATTGCGTGACAAACAAACAAGGAACCGCTGCAAGCAAGGATTCAAGCAGCAATAGCTCAAACGATGATCAAACGTAATATTTTAGTGTAGTGCAAAGCAAGCAACTATCTACAAATCACTTAGCAGTTTTTGACTTAGATGCATTGGAGATCATATGTGTCGAAAGAGGGTCATAGATTCATGGTATTCGACCATTAAATAAGTTGACAGTTGGCAATGTACATCGGACGTTGTGTAAAAGGCAAAAGCAAACTTCTGCTTTATGTGCGACGAATGGTGACAGAAACACGTCAAATCGCCTTTTGGACCTGCCTTTTACAGCAAATAAGGTTAGAACATTGCGAAATTATCAGCTCTGTGTCTATTTCAACTTAATATAGCTCAAGACATGTGGCGCCTGCTAAAATATATGTCTAACCCGTAAATTGAAATTTGACGACGGATGGTGAAATATCTGCATTTTTAACGTACTTTGAAAAGCTCTCGCGTCGCTCACAATCATTTGCCCAAAGAAATTTTTACAGGAATCTGTAGAACATCCTTCTGCGATTCAACCACCAGAAGCTTAATCCATTTGAAGGTTTCGCACATGGTGAAAATCAATTATTTTTACGAAGTACTTTTAAGTAAATAAAATACATGTCTCCGAAATTTAATTATTTTGCACCCAACAAAAACCGCAACATTCCCTAAAATCAACCCAGTACACAATTAAACTTGCACAAAAATATTTGAGTGTTTTAAAGACGGAAGAATGATGCAGTTTTGCATGCGAGGCTCTCAAACTTGTTTAATAAACGGATTTTAACGGAATTTGGTAATTTGCACATTTCTTTGAAATAAAAGGATATTTTGCCAAAAAAGACTATCCAGTAGTTTTTGTCATACCCTAGCCTATCTACCGTAAAAATATGAGCGAAATCGAATTTTGGACCCTTGCTTCGAAATTAAGAATCTGTCTGATTTTTACAGGCAGGCACTCTTAATGCAGGTCTTCAGTTGTTTGGTGACAATTTTGCTTTGTACCCCTAAATAAGGTAGAACTAAGATTATTTCCTTCTTAGGGACTGTGGTGGTTGGATTCTTCGGTTTGCGTTGCTGCCTGTTCAGAACGTCATTAATGTTGTGATTGATAACACCCGCAGGGTATCCATTTTGTAACAACAACTTCCTCAGTTCATTCAAACAAGAGCGCAAAAGAGAAGGTGACGAACAGATACGGAAACAACGAAAAGTGAGATATTGATATTGACATATTGATATTGATATAATTGAGATATTGTTTATTCAGTATTTTACCATTTTTTAGTTGTAAACAATATGACGTCATCACAGATCTACTTTGCATGGCAGAATAACGTCAATATCTTTAAAACGAAAAAAGATATTTCAAAAAGAAAAACGCCATTCTTCTGTATTTTGAAAGGCCTTTCAAATAAGCCAAAATAATTTTTCATGTCATATGCACTATGCCACTATGACCAAATTCTCGATATCCATTTTTTTTTACATTTTTTTTTCTGAAAATAAAAAAAAATTAACTACTCCTTGCTTTTCGCTCGCTATTTTATCTATACAATTAAGTTGCATAATAATTCTCTTCTCATCACAGATTTTGTCAGCAAAATCTCTCCTAAGTACAGGCTCGAAAATTTAGATTAAAATTTACATGCAATGATGCTCCTGCTTTGGTTTACTCTGGTCAATCTACATTTCGAACATTAGAACTCACGTTTCTTGGACCTTTATCTTCGAGAATTTACGGCCGCCATTAATTTTCCTTGTTCTAAGTGTTGGTTAAGAATTGGAGTAAATGACGTCGTTTTCTTAAAAATACCACACGGGTTGAAATTATAATGACAATTAGTGTAGAAAATTGCACGAATATCAGAGCCAAAGTTTTTGGTGTTCGTCATGCGAATAATAAGATTGCAGTCCACTGCCACGAACTCGGGTAAAACCGTTGCTTGAAACTTATCGTTCTCAATTTACAGTCCTACTGTGAAGTTGGTTCACATCGGCAACAGAAAATGGAACTTCGATTTTATGAACTAGGCAACTATTTGCTTGTACTGGTAATACTTGTCTGTTCGTCAAATGGTTCTAATGGTAAAGTTTTTCTCCTTTTGTAACTTTAAGGCATCACTTCAGTCACAGTCCGTTTTTTTTTCTTGGAGTTGTCATAACTGCACTGTTCTAATTCTTTTCATCTCTATAATTCAAGTCATTGATGTTAGTGGTAAAACTCTCAGCCGAGGTACAGATAGAGGAATGGCTTACGCCAAATTTAAGGCTCACAAATTCTCCTTCCTCAACATCACCAACATTGGTTCGGATTATGTTCTCAAAGGCAGTGAGTGTGGGCTTGCCTGCGTCAACATACCGTCATGTTTCTCCTTTAACCTGGCTACATTCTCAGATATTAACAACGGAAAAATCTTATGTGAGTTGCTCCCATCCGACATTTACAACAATTCCAAGAAATTCGTCGCAAGCCATATTTATCATCACTATAGCATCGCGGTAAGTGAAAACTCAACTTTAAAACATTGAAAATTTCTATCTGTTTCTTTTTTTCACCTTTTAAAGTCGTGCCTTAGTTTGAATTGCTGAAAAAACTAAGCCTGAAAAGAAAAAAAAACACTTAAAAGAACTCGGAGCTCCTTTATTTTGAATTTACTGTAAATAAAATGTAACTTTCAAAATTAAAACGTTCAGCAGTTTCCTAAGATATGAGGGTTCAGTTTATTTTAACTTAAAGCTTCTTTCAACTTCTACTCCTCTAGCTCAGTGACGTTTCTACTCTAATTACTTTCAAATCGTCGCGGAGGCCATGCTTAATTACGTAGCCAAGGGTTCTAATGGGACAGGTGGTAACTTTGTTGATATCCTACTAAATGTCACGTCATTTCTCGAAAGTTCGACCATCTTTCCTTTCTGAATTGAAAGTGTGAACATTGCTGGGTTTGAATTACCACAACAGTTTAGTCTTTCGGAAGGCTTTTACAGCCCATTTTTGGCGGATTTCCTTTTCAAACGGAAGAGCTGATATTGCTATAGCTCAAAACTAAAAATCTTTGAGTGTAGCACCTAAAAACAAAAATAAGGATATTAAAAAAGGAGTAAATTTCTTACCCATGTGGATTGTCTGTTTAATTGGAGGACTTGGCCAAAAATTATCCGTCAGGTGTAAAATCTTAAACTTGTTAAAACGAGACTCTAAAAACTGCCTGATTGCCACTAGCCATGCAAATACTAAATATCAGGGAAAGTAATAAACTTTTAAAACAGAGCCGACAGAGCGCCTTGGTATAACTGCTCGGCACGAGGAGATCCTTTTCTTTTCCTTTTCAGTCTCCATGCATTAGTTGGCCCTGTCAGAACAATGGAACTTGTGCTGCACATTACGAGAAGAACAGCTATGTGTGCGTATGTGCCAAGGGATACACAGGGAAATATTGTGAAACAGGTAGCTGTTGTAGGTAGCAGGTAGTATTGTGAAACGTTCTAGCGTTTTGTAACGAACAGCGGTAACAGGACTGAGCCCAATTCGATTTGCGGTCATACAAGTGACCCACACTGAACCGAAGAGCGGAGCTTGTTTAACAATTAACTCTCAATTACGACCAGTTATACTGAGGCCATCCAACTTGTGTGTGCAATTTGGAAGTTCAATGAAGATCTCAAGATGCAAAAGACTAAGCCCTCCATCGTGTACTAAGCGTATAAATTCAGTTGGAACCTGTGTGCATGATGTAGGCTATTTGGGATACACTCGTGAGCACCTTCACGAGAGCGTGGACGGACACAAATTTATATTGAAGTCGTAATTCATTTACAAACATTGCCAAGTCGAACAAAATGCTCGGGAACCACAGCAAACAGTGCCTGCGAAATGCAAAATGTACCAGTAAAAATGGTTGCCTCTTTAAGTAGATGCTATTCACAGACAAACTCAAACCAGAACTGGACGTGCAAACAGATCCAGTTCACGCTAAAGTCTTTGTTTAGTCACATGTTCAGTCCTTATGTTGGATCTCGCATCTGACAAGCCACCGAAGCAGGTGGCAGCAGGTACCGCGAGAAACTTCAGAAAACAAAAAAAAACATGTTAGTCAGAAACCAGTTGTCAAGGAAACATGGGGATCCTTGAGTATCAGGACATTTTTTTTTTTTTTTTTTTTTTTTTGAATTGTTATTATCACTTTCTGTGTTTTTGTTATTATTTTCATTTCCAATCAGATATAGATGAGTGCTCTAGCAACCCTTGTCTCAACAAGGGAACTTGCACCGACCGAGTGAATGGGTTCACGTGCAGCTGTGTATCGGGATTCAGTGGAACACGTTGTCAAACAGGTTAGTGTCTACATGCCAGTTATTCGTTAGAGAAGTTGCGTGCAACATTCGTAAAGAGAATCAAGAGACTTTGAGTATAGTTTGTAGTAACCTCTCTAAGATTTAATAATATAATAGCTCTAAACGACGATCAAGTCATGGTACAATTTTGCCCTAACAACAGCACATGTACTTCTTTGGAGTATAATTTACTTAACTCTGGCCACACTTATAGAG
This sequence comes from Orbicella faveolata, assembly GCF_042242905.1. NCBI lineage: Eukaryota > Metazoa > Cnidaria > Anthozoa > Scleractinia > Merulinidae > Orbicella > Orbicella faveolata. The sequence continues at coordinate 9,713,265 of NW_028301539.1, read as the reverse complement.
TAGACCATATTTCTGGTGTTTCAGTGAGACCAGGGCCGAAGTGGTTTTAAGGCTATGACACTAAGAAATTGAAAGCAATAAAGCTTGGAGGATGTATGTTAGGTCAAAAATGATTGCTTTTAACAAAAATGAGCTGTAAACTTGAGTCGGTGATATATTTACGTGATACTGGTCAGCGGATACCTTGTCTTGACAGGTGTCAATTGAGCATAACATGGATGTCCAATATCAAAAAGTACATGGTAAACCAAGGCTGCATGTCTCTGTCGACCTATTAGCTGGAGTATGGCCACCATGTTGAGCGACTCCGTCGTCGTCGTCGCCGTCATGCGCCCGCGCCCACGAGTAATACCGCTAGCAATGATAACCATGAGAAAATCAACTCATGGGTTTCGTTTTTTTTTCCTATATGATAAATGGGGCTCCGCTTGGCGGCCCTTGGGGCCGCCGGAGCTCCGCTATGATAGAATACGAGATGACGTTGCTTCTATTTCTATTTATTGTTATTTTTATCTCGAATTAGATATCGATGAATGCTCTAGTAGCCCATGTCTCAACAAGGGAACTTGCACCGACCGAGTGAATGGGTTCACGTGCAGCTGTGTACCGGGATTCAGTGGAACACGTTGTCAAACGGGTTAGTGTCTACATGCCAGTTATCCTTTGGAGAAGTTGCATGCAACATTCGTAAAGAAAATAAAGAGACTTTGAGTATAGTTTGTAGTAACCTTTCTAAGATTTAATAATATAATAGCTCTAAACGACGATCAAGTCACGGTACAATTTTGCCACAAAAACAGCACATGTACTTCTTTGGAGTATAATTTACTTAACTCTGGACACAGTTATAGAGTAGACCATATTTCTGGTGTTTCAGTGGGACCAGGGCGGAAGGGGTTTTAAGGCTATGATACTAAGAAATTCAAAGCAATAAAGCTTGAAGGATGTATGTTAGGTCAAAAATGATTGCTTTTAACACGAACCTATGATAGACTACGAGACTCTACTTCTATTTATTGTTATTTTTTTTTAATCTCGAATTAGATGTCGATGAATGCTTCAGTAACCCATGTCTCAACAAGGGAACTTGCACCGACCGAGTAAATGGGTTCACGTGCAGCTGTGTACCAGGATTCAGTGGAACACGTTGTCAAACGGGTTAGTGTCTACATGCCAGTTACTCTTTAGAGAAGTGGCATGTAACATTCGTAAATAAAATCAAGAGACTTTGAGTTTAGTTTGTAGTAACCTTATCAAAAATTAAATAATAGCTCTGAGCGACGATCAAGTCATAGTAAAACTTTGCCACAAAGACACCACACGTACTTTCTTGGAGTATAATTTACCTAACTCTGGCCACAGTTATAGTAGACCATACTTTTGGTGTTTCAGCGAGGCCAGGGCGGAAGGGGTTTTAGGACTATGACACTGAGAAATTGAAAGCAATAAAGCTGGGAGGATGTACATCAGGTCAAAAATGGATGCCTTTAACAGGGACCTATGATGCAATACGAGATGACGTTGCTTCTATTTCTATTTTATTGTTATTTTTTATCTCGAATTAGATGTCAATGAATGCTCTAGTAACCCATGTCTCAACAAGGGAACTTGCACCGACCGAGTAAATGGGTTTACGTGCAGCTGTGTACCGGGATTCAGTGGAACGCGGTGTCAAACAGGTTAGTGTCTATGAAATGACGTGATTGTGAATTAATTTGTGTTTTCATGCAGTTTTTTAATAAAGCTTTTCACACATTAACATCTCTGTCATAACAATGGTCTCTGTGTTCTACAACAATTTATACACATGGAACATACACCAAGTGAGATATTGTTTACAATAAAAATGAATGCCTTGAAGAAATAGAGGGCCTAATACTATATTCCTTTGGAAATATCTTAGGTAGCCATTGTTACTTTGAAAATGTTTTTTTTTTTTTCTTTTTTTTTAATCCAGACCGCCCATATGTACACTGTTCATATATTGACTGACAGGAGTCGTACGGTAGCTGATACTTGAAGATCACTATTATTTATACAAAGACATGTCGATTATAAGTTATTGTAATCTTTGCACACCAACGGATGACATTCCTTCCAATGATATAAAATGTACTTCACTATTAGTTGCTTATTGAATGTCGGTTGTGAATCAAATGCAAGGGCGGGGTAGGTACCCCCTAACTTTCACAACGGCAGGCTCTGCCCTGAGATGCAAACTAACTGTTATGAACTTGGCAACTTGGTTCAGCAAATGCAAATTGCTTTAAACAAGAAACTGGAACATTGCACTAAAACAATGCAAAGTCTCAATCAAAGGAGCATTCAGACTGTTTAATTAGTTGTACGTATAAATACAACTATGTATTTGTTAAGCTTTGTCAGAATGACATCGTCACGATAAATACTGATGTTCTCGCTTAGTAAATCTGAATGTGCAGTTCCAGAAAATATTCTCACCCAATGCTCATGCATGAGCAGTCTTTGGAAATCCAAAAATATCAGGACGAAGGAGCCCTTAAAGGAAAACCCTCCATGTGGGGTAGGGATCTTTTTTGAAGAAAACAATGTCTGCGAAATCATTAATTACAAAATATGCTTTTAAAATATCTCACTTGGTAATTCCAACTTTCAGAAAATTTTGTAATCCAGACTGCCCAATTCATACATTTGACAAGTTGACACCTGGCATGTTTGCAAATTTGTGCTTGAACATCACATTAGGATCGTTGGTCAACTGAAAACAGTTGGTTAATATACGTACACGGTACATATTTATTGCTGTAGATAGTTGCCCACCAACAGACAATTGTATTAATTTAGATAACATATATGTTGGCAGCTGAATTATAATTCATTATTATTCGTTGGAGAAGTTGCGTGCAACATTCGCAAAGAGAATCAGGAGACTTGGAGTATCGTTTGTAGTAACCTTATTAAAATTAAATAATAGCTCTGAGTGACGATCAAGTCATGATACAAGTTTGCCCTAACAACAGCACATGTACTTCTTTGGAGTATAATTTACTTAACTCTGGCCACACTTATAGAGTAGACCATATTTCTGGTGTTTCAGTGGGACCAGGGCCGAAGTGGTTTTAAGGCTATGACACTAAGAAATTGAAAGCAATAAAGCTTGGAGGATGTATGTTTGGTCAAAAATGATTCCGATTAACAAAAATGAGCTGTAAACTTGAGTCGGTGATATATTTACGTGATACTGGTCAGCGGATACCTTGTCTTGACAGGTGTCAATTGAGCATAACATGGATTTCCAATATCAAAGAAGTACATGGTAAACCAAGGCTGCATGTCTCTGTCGACCTATTAGCTGGAGTATGGCCACCATGTTGAGCGACTCCGTCGTCGTCGTCGCCGTCATGCGCCCGCGCCAACGAGCAATACCGCTAGCAATGATAACCATGAGAAAATCAACTCATGGGTTTCGTTTTCTTTCCTATATAAGTATGGGGCTCCGCTTGGCGGCCCTTGGGGCCGCCGGAGCTCCGCTATGATAGAATACGAGATGACGTTGCTTCTATTTCCATTTATTGTTATTTTTATCTCGAATTAGATATCGATGAATGCTCTAGTAGCCCATGTCTCAACAAGGGAACTTGCACCGACCGAGTGAATGGGTTCACGTGCAGCTGTGTACCGGGATTCAGTGGAACACGTTGTCAAACGGGTTAGTGTCTACATGCCAGTTATCCTTTGGAGAAGTTGCATGCAACATTCGTAAAGAAAATAAAGAGACTTTGAGTATAGTTTGTAGTAACCTTTCTAAGATTTAATAATATAATAACTCTGAACGACGATCAGGTCATGGGACAATTTTGCCACAAAAACAGCACATGTACTTCTTTGGAGTATAATTTACTTAACTCTGGACACAGTTATAGAGTAGACCATATTTCTGGTGTTTCAGTGGGACCAGGGCGGAAGGGGTTTTAAGGCTATGATACTAAGAAATTCAAAGCAATAAAGCTTGAAGGATGTATGTTAGGTCAAAAATGATTGCTTTTAACACGAACCTATGATAGACTACGAGACTCTACTTCTATTTATTGTTATTTTTTTTTAATCTCGAATTAGATGTCGATGAATGCTTCAGTAACCCATGTCTCAACAAGGGAACTTGCACCGACCGAGTAAATGGGTTCACGTGCAGCTGTGTACCAGGATTCAGTGGAACACGTTGTCAAACGGGTTAGTGTCTACATGCCAGTTATCCTTTGGAGAAGTTGCATGCAACATTCGTAAAGAAAATAAAGAGACTTTGAGTATAGTTTGTAGTAACCTTTCTAAGATTTAATAATATAATAACTCTGAACGACGATCAGGTCATGGGACAATTTTGCCACAAAAACAGCACATGTACTTCTTTGGAGTATAATTTACTTAACTCTGGACACAGTTATAGAGTAGACCATATTTCTGGTGTTTCAGTGGGACCAGGGCGGAAGGGGTTTTAAGGCTATGATACTAAGAAATTCAAAGCAATAAAGCTTGAAGGATGTATGTTAGGTCAAAAATGATTGCTTTTAACACGGACCTACGATAGAGTACGAGACTCTACTCCTATTTATTGTTATTTTTTTTATCTCGAATTAGATGTCGATGAATGCTTTAGTAACCCATGTCTCAACAAGGGAACTTGCACCGACCGAGTAAATGGGTTCACGTGCAGCTGTGTACCAGGATTCAGTGGAACACGTTGTCAAACGGGTTAGTGTCTACATGCCAGTTACTCTTTAGAGAAGTGGCATGTAACATTCGTAAATAAAATCAAGAGACTTCGAATTTAGTTTGTAGTAACCTTATGAAAAATTAGATAATAGCTCTGAACGACGATCAAGTCATAGTACAATTTTGCAACAAAGACACCACACGTACTTTTTTGGAGTATAATTTACCTACCTTTGGCCACATTTATAGTAGACCATACTTTTGGTGTTTCAGCGAGACCAGGTCGGAAGGGGTTTTAGGACTATGACACTGAGAAATTGAAAGCAATAAAGCTGGGAGGATGTACATCAGGTCAAAAATGGATGCCTTTAACAGGGACCTATGATAGAATACGAGATGACGTTGCTTCTATTTCTATTTTATTGTTATTTTTTATCTCGAATTAGATGTCAATGAATGCTCTAGTAACCCATGTCTCAACAAGGGAACTTGCACCGACCGAGTAAATGGGTTTACGTGCAGCTGTGTACCGGGATTCAGTGGAACGCGGTGTCAAACAGGTTAGTGTCTATGAAGTGACGTGATTGTGAATTAATTTGTGTTTCCATGCAGTTTTTTAATAAAGCTTTTCACACATTAACATCTCTGTCATAACAATGGTCTCTGTGTTCTACAACAATTTATACACATGGAACATACACCAAGTGAGATATTGTTTACAATAAAAATGAATGCCTTGAAAGAATAGAGGGCCTAATACTATATTCCTTTGGAAATATCTTAGGTAGCCATTGTTACTTTGAAAACGTTTTTTTCTAAATCCAGACTGCCCATATGTACACTGTTCATATATTGACTGACAGGAGTCGTACTGTAGCTGATACTTGAAGATCACTGTAGGTCTAGTAAACGCTACAGACGTCACAGTTTGAATGCACAAGTTTAATCATACTGGGCGTAAACACGAGAGAAACAGACGTGATCGTGGGTGTGTGATGTATGTGTGTGTGATTCAACTGAAACATAAACGAGACAAAATATTTGAGTACAAAATATAACGACACAAAAAAACTGATAACGGAGCAAAATAAACTTACAAAACTGTGGCGACTCGAATACTAGAATTTGTACTTCAGGGCTCACACAACAGTGAAGCAGCTAAGGAAAATACGCAGTAGAAACCAGCAGATGGAACTCTCAGCGCTAACAAGCACTGGCCAAAAATGAAAAACACAAAACTAGGCATAATGAAGAACGCTTAAGTATTACAGAGTGGGTTGCATAATTCCAAGGAGTCACGGAAAAACGTGACGCCCAAAGGCAAAGGAAGTTCTAGTCGCTACAATCACTATTATTTATACAATGAAAAACACAAAACTAGGCATAATGAAGAACGCTTAAGTATTACAGAGTGGGTTGCATAATTCCAAGGAGTCACGGAAAAACGTGACGCCCAAAGGCAAAGGAAGTTCTAGTCGCTACAATCACTATTATTTATACAAAGACATGTCGATTATAAGTTATTGTAATCTTTGCACACCAACGGATGACATTCCTTCCAATGATATAAAATGTACTTCACTATTAGTTACTTATTGAATGTCGGTTGTGAATCAAATGCAAGGGCGGGGTAGGTACCCCCTAACTTTCACAACGGCAGGCTCTGCCCTGAGATACAAACTAACTGTTATGAACTTGGCAACTTGGTTCAGCAAATGCAAATTGCTTTAAACAAGAAACTGGAACATTGCACTAAAACAATGCAAAGTCTCAATCAAAGGAGCATTCAGACTGTTTAATTAGTTGTACGTATAAATACAACTGTGTCTTTGTTAAGCTTCGTCAGAATGACATCGTCACGATAAATGCTGATGTTCTCGCTTAGTAAATCTGAATGTGCAGTTCCAGAAAATATTCTCACCCAATTCCCATGCATGACCAGTCTTTGGAAATCCAAAAGTCTCAGGAGGAAGGAGCCCTTAAAGGAAAACCCTCCATGTGGGGTAGGGATCTTTTTTGAAGAAAACAATGTCTGCGAAATCATTAATTACAAAATATGCTTTTAAAATATCTCACTTGGTAATTCCAACTTTCAGAAAATTTTGTAATCCAGACTGCCCAATTCATACATTTGACAAGTTGACACCTGGCATGCTTGCAAATTTGTACTTGAACATCACATTAGGATCGTTGGTCAACTGAAAACAGTTGGTTAATATACGTACACGGTACATATTTATTGCTGTAGATAGTTGCCTACCAACAGACAATTGTATTAATTTAGATAACATATATGTTGGCAGCTGAATTATAATTCATTATTACGAGTGAAAAATCGTGTATGAGCCGTCTACATGTAGCAGCCCTCCACCACAAAACCATCAAAGATATGATATGATATTTTCAAACTCTCTGAAATGTCAGATCATTCAAGTTTAACATGCGCAATTCTTTAACAGTGTGTTTGCTTTAATTCACTTTACACATGGCTGCACGGTATCCAGTATAGGCAGATTTTTATGTTTACCTTCAAAAATAAATTGCATCTTTCATTACGTGTTGTTTTAATGACAAATATCTAAGGACAAGAAGTCATAAGCATAAAACTTTTGGGTTTGAAGAAACACATGAAACTTTCCTTGTACCTCTCTTGCTGTCTGCATATGCGGTCCATAAACTGGTACTGCATGGACAATATTCTTTATTTTTCTGATCACATTATTTAAAACGTCGCTGTTGTTCCTAAAAAAGTAAATACATGTAAATTGACATGTCTTTGGCAGACGTCAAATATCTTTACATGATGTACAATGCACATCATGTCTCACGGAGAACTTGTGACAATATTAACATTTTTCTTACTTCCATTGTAACTTTTTCAGTAACTTTTTGCAATGTTATTTTCCCGCACTTGAAGAATTACTTGGTAATTCGCCTGTGGAGTCTCTATTCGCAGAGAGTGAAAACAATTAAAATTAAATCCTTCCAGCCCTTTTTAGCAAAAGAGAAGTTGGTCATATTTTAAAGTTTATAGCTTTACATAACTCCTTGTATATAACCTCTCACAAATGCACAGACAGGAGGTGTGTTGAAGGACAGATGGTCCCAACTTTCTGTACTTTTTCCCCTTACCTATAATCTAATTCGCAACCATCACTAACGTCAGGTTATGTATGTGTTTATTTTGTTGTCTTCTGTAATGAAAAAAAACTGACATTTAAAACCATCCATACAGTACATACTCAATAGCACTGCTAGCAATGTTACCATCATGTTTAATACCATTGAACACACCAATGGTTTGGAAATTAAGTGAATAAAATATGTCAGTTTGTAGGTGTTAAAACTGTTCCGTCAAAGTTGTTTCTGGTGCACAGTCAAGGCAGGATAACAGTATATAGTGCACAGCAAGGGCCACTGATACACACATGTTAGTTATTAGTTAGAATTTTGTGTGTACTCTAGGTTGCAAAAATAGAGGTTCCTGAGACAATTTAGCAGAGCTGAGCAACATATCCATGAATAGTTTTACTCGTCATGAAAGCCACCCATTTCTATCTCATTTAAGATTTTTTTTCTTTTTTTTTTCATGACAGAATAATAAATTTTACAGTCTAAGAAGCGGTTGTCCATAGTAACACAAAGAAAGCTTCAAAATGTGCCTTGATACTAAGCTTATATAGAAATACGGTTTATTATCATATGACTCATACGGCCCCGCGCGCAATTTACTTGGAAAACCAAAAGAAAAAAGATCCCGTATGAGGGCCGTGTGCCACGAAGTGATAGGACCGGAAAAACGCGTAACGGCCCCACTAGAAATACGTACGGCCCTAAAAGGAAAGCGTACGGCAAAATCGATGCGAGATAATGGCAAAAACACTTTATTTTTTTGCTGTAAAGTTTTGTTTCCTTTAAAATGAGTAATGAACGTGAGCATTTCTGAAAAATTCTGAGAGCAAATTTTACTATCCAGTCAAACTGTCCGGCATGCAGAACTACTTCAGTCGCCAACACACTCGGAAAGCACAGAACGAAAGTCAACACTCCTCACAAGTGAAGAAGTTCACAACTTTCTCAGAAGTCAACAACAAGCAAACAGGTTGTCAAGAAAACAACTTTTCCGGATGAACTGTCCGATAATTAACCTTTCGAATAAGCAAACAGACTCTTGAGGCGAAACTTCTTTCAGTGGAAAGCATGGGTCAAAAGCAAGAAAACAACGTGAGGAAAACAAAATACGACATAAGTTTAATGTTTTCTTCAGTTTTCTTCGAGTTTCCAGAGTTTCTGGGAGAAGTTGGTTGAACCAGAGAAATCACAAACATACCTTGTGTACAGTAGGATAAATTGCTCTGCAGTTTCTACATCACTGATGTTTGAAGAGACAAAACTGAGTACGAACACAAGTTTAGAGTTCGTTACCGTACAGTTCATCCAGATAATAAAACTCGCTTGAATTTCCACTACACAGCAAGGCCAGCAAAGGCAGCAAACCCAGGCACTGTTTGCAGGAGCCAACATCGGTCTCATTAATATTCAGTTGCTGGTTCTCCCTTGTTCAAGAGAATCCAAGAGGTAGACAAATAGCTTGAAGCGACGCCGACATTTTATTGAGTCGTCAAATGAAGCTTGAAGATTTGTGAACATTTGCAGCGAGGCGTGAAGCGAACGTTTGTCACTCGCTAAGTTTTTGATGGTTTTCACATATTTTTGACAGCTTTATGTCAACTTTCTGTTGTCATTTTAAACAGGTTAGCCAATCCCGTTTGCATGAGTCGTAATTGTGGACTCACATCTAGAAACAAAAATGAGAAAACGAGTCGTGTTTTTCGATGAATGGTGAGTTTCTTGTTCCCCGTGAAGAAATAAATGACAAGTTTTTATTATAGAATCCTTTTTGTATCTCCGCGCGGCCTTTTGATATTATGTAATCGCGTCTCATTTATTTTCAAACAGAATTTTCAAAATTTTCAGCACTAAAGGCTGGTTTTCACTAACGACGGAGTCGTAGTCGCAGTCGTAATCAGAAGCGTAAAGCGATACGATCTAGTGAAAATCAAACCGACGGAGTCGGAAGAACACCCCAGTCCGCTTATGAATCCGTCACTTACGATCTAGTGAAAACTAGATTGCCGAAGTCGGAAGCAAAACCGGAAGAATAAACCAATCACAGTGCTCGATTCCGGGCCTTGTGATTGGTTGGTTCTTCCGCTTCTACTTCCGACTCCGATAATCTGTTTTCACTAAATCATAAGCGACGGAGTCGTAAACGGAATCGGAAGAAATGGAAACGTTCTAATTCTTCCGACTCCGATTCCGTCGAGCTCATGACTCCCGCTTACGACTCCGATTTTTGATTTTCACTAGGTCGTAAGCACTCTTCCGTCTCCGACTACGACTCCAACTCCGACTCCGTCGCTAGTGAAAACCAGCGTTAAGTGGTCATATGGCAAAATGCTTATTAACTGAGTAAGGTCGGGCCTGACGGAAAAATATTTGGCTCTCGGTCAGGACGTCCTGACCGAGAGCCAACTATTTTCCGTCCGGCCCGACCTTACTCAGTCAATAAGTACACATTTTTTTTTTAACTCAGTTCGCGAAAGGGTGGCATTCAACAATTTCTGCAATCTGATTGGTTCCGGAAGCGGGCGGAATTGTCGTGTTGACCTGTTTTTGTGAACGAAAGTACTATCGGTAATCGTCAATCTTAACTTTTTACACTTTCCTTATCGATTAATCAACGCAAATCTACCTCTGTTCACTTTTAAATACGCTGTAAACTGAGGCTGCATGTCTCCGTCAACTTATTAGCTGGAGTATGGCCGCCATGTTGCTCGACGTCATCGTTGTCATGTGAACAGGCCCAAGAGCAATACCGCTTGCCATTGTTACCATAAGAAATGCAATTCACGGGTATCTTTGAGAATGGGGCTCCACTTGGCGGTCTTTCGGGCCGCCGGAGCTCCGCTGATATACTAAAAGCACGTACAGTATAAACGGAAACGAATCTATTCAGTGTAACACTATGGCAGTCGAAGTATATGTCGTAGCATAACACGATACCACTGATAAAATGGAAGAAACATTGCTGAAAGACTATAGATCCCTGATAAGATTTTCAGTAAGACCTTCAACTGTACAACAAGTAGTGCGAGTATGTGTGCTCAATTAACACAGATTAACAGAACTGGTCAAGACATATTATATCAGTTTAGGAAATAATTAGTGGTCTCAGTGGTATGCACTTCATAAGCAAATGATTAATGAGACCCTGCTGCTGTGCAATTTAATATATGACAGCCACGCCCATACAGGGGGGGGGGGGGCAGAACTAACAGTAAAAGCGAGAAGATTTGGCTCCTTGGCCACACTAAAAGGAAATTTATATGGGTAACCAAATTGCAACCCTCCCCCCTGTGCTGGGTAGATGCAAGAAACAGAGACAAAAAACACTGATTATAGTAGCAAAACATGGGTGGCAGGGAAGACAGAGCCTATCTCCCCTAGAGTAGCGGCGTCTCTAGGGGAGCCTATGTTATTAAGGGGGCCAGAAGAGGGGTACCCTTCTGGGAGGACAATAGGTCAGATGGTACGATGGCATCATCCTGGAGAGATTCGGACGTATTTCCTTGGGGTAACATAGCACAGACCAGAAGAGTGGTACCCTTCTGGGAGGACAATGGGTCAGATGGTACGATGGCACTATCCTGGAGAGATCCGGACCTATTTCCAAGGGTGGCCACAGCACTTACTGTGGGGCAAAGTGCAGCCTAGGTTGCACTTCCCTTCCACTGAAAACTTTTATTGACTAAGCAGCTATGGTTTACACACAATATAAGAAATAGAACGTTGCAGTGAATAAACCGAGAAGGTTCAGCAGGCGAAAGCCACCTTCTCACGAAAGGTAACTACAGCCACATGGAGGAAAAAGATGGGAAAGGAAAACGCTACCAATACAGGAAGGGAGGGAGGGGAAAGCAGAGAACAGCCTAGCTTGAATACTAGCTCACAACTGGGACAGGATCAGAAAACAATAGGATTTTACTAACTGGTGATTGAAGGAGTTGGGAGGGGTGTGACACGCTGAAATCACATGAGAGCATGGTGGAAAATCACTGGGAGCTTTGTCGTATGATTGCCCATATGGTAAAACGATTGCGTTACATTGGATATTAACCTAAGGCTATTGCACAATGGCTAATAGGGGGAAGATAACAGAATTGTGACAACCTTAGATGAGAGCTATGATGTAGACTACAGAGCTCATTGACCACTGTTTAAATGCTTAAACTTCTAGCATAAGTAAAACGAGTCATATTCCACTTGTCAATACCAACTATACTTTATTGCTTGATGTATTTTAATAGCTTGAGAGTAAAGAACAATCACGCAATAAAGGGCTAGATAATATTAGATAATAAAATCAGTGCTACTCTTTGGTGTGTTTGGTGTAGTATAGATCCGAAAGCATACCCATCTTAACTCCCCAACACGCCCCAAATCACCGTTCCTCAGAAGAGACTCACCGACCCCTCCATCGCAGAATTATCTGCCTTCCCTCTATTCCCCCACCCCACCTAACTCCACCTAGCCCTGCTGATATGTTGATGTGCTGATACCTTTACCTTGTCATACTGTAAGGTTCATGTTGCGTGTTTGTTATACTCCAGGGCCCAGTTGTTTGGGGGTCCTGTGCCCAGCCTAGGCTAGATAACGCTATCCACCAGATAAAACGCTATTTAGTGGGTAAGTGTTAACAAAACAAACCACGCTATCCACTGGATAGCGTTATCCACTTTTCGAACAACCCAGGCGTTGAGAACGACGCAATAAATCCGCGGTTAAACTCAACGTTTGACTTTATTTTACTAGGAAAAATCTCAATGGCGAATACTCGACTTGCACTATCAAAAACCCGCGTGGAACTATGTAAAAGTACTTGACATTTGATCCCTTTCACTCATTTCTAAATAAGGTACATGTAACACAACGAACATTTCACCTCCCCGCACTGAAGGGACTACAGTGTGTAAAACACGATAACACATAACAGTTTTAAAAATCCTCAACTTAAGTTCGCATAAAAGTCTAAGAAGTCACAAGAGTGGTACCAATTTGTGAATTGGTCGCACCACGGTCTTTTCTCCACACTGAACCTTCGCGACTCGGGAATGTCCATCTTTCCCCGGATATGTATCCACAACACGGCCCAATGGCCACTTCCCTCGTAGCAGATTTGGTTCCAGGACCGGCACAATGTCTCCTTTCTTAAGGTCCTTGAATACGTCGGTCCACTTTGAACGGGTATTCAGCAAGAGTAAGTACTCCTTCAACCACCGGGACCACACTCGAGAGATCACTTCTTGGACTTTGCTCCACCTTTTCCGTGCGTTGAACCTCGTAGTGTCAACGCTCTCTGGTGCAAACTGCCCACCCATTTGCCCATGCAAAAAGTGATTGGGCGTTAACGGCACATCATCTTTAATGTTTGCTGACTGATAGGTGAGTGGTCTAGAGTTAAGCAAGCTTTCAGCCCCTGTGACAACTGTGATCAATTCTTCGTCTGTGACATCACTACTACTTCGCACCACATATATTGCCTTCTTAGCTGCCTTCACCATTACCTCATGTGCTCCACCAAAATGAGGAGCACCTGGGGGGTTAAAAGTCCACTTCACTCCTTTCTGTGCAGTCATTCCCTGAATCTTACCTTTGTCCAGTTGACCCACAAGTTCCTTGAGTTCATTGACTGCTCCAACGAAGTTGGTGCCATTATCACAAATCATTTCCTTAGGTACTCCTCTTCTTCTAGTAAATCTGGTAAATGCATTTAGGAAACTGTCTGTATCAAGCCCCCACGCCACTTCGAGATGTACTGCTCGAGTCGATAAGCATGTAAAAACACACAACCACCTCTTTAGCCGTTGACGCTCACGTCCTTGTACAGTGGTGAACGGACCTGCATAGTCCACCGCGGTCTGGTCAAATGCACGAAATGTGAAGCGCAGCCTTACTTGTGGTACTGGCCCCATTATCTGTGTGGCTGGCTTGTTCCTACACCTATTGCACTCACTGCATTCATTCTCCCACGCTCTTATTTCCTCACGTGCTGCAACAATCCAGAATCTTCCACTAATCTGCGATAGTACAAAGTTTGTCCCAGCACTGTGGTTAGACAACTCGTGGTAATGCTTTACCACCAATCTTGTCACTCACTGACCTCTTGGCAGTATAATGGGAAACCTGACATCGCGCGGAAGACATTCAGCGAATTGAAGTCGACCACCACATCGCAGCACACCTTGATCGTCCAACCAAGGACATAGCTTGCTCTGTGGACTCTTCTTTGGAATATCCTTTCCCGTCAATAATGCCGTGTACTCTTCGGGAAATGTCTCCAACTGTACTCGACTAATAATTTCCTCCTCTGCATCTTCAATTTCTTCTGGCAACAGTTCTTGTCCTTTTATTCTTTCTTTTGGACTGCGCATATTGTAGATCACTCGCCACACCCTGGCCTGTAGCCGCACTAAGCGTGTCCAACTTGAAAAGTGTGTGGGTTCAAGCCCTCTAGTCCACACACTTTGGTTTCGCTCCTCCCTTTCCTTTTCGATTCGCTTGGCTCTGCAGGCAACATGTTAGAATATTTGCAACATCTTCTTCCCCTTCCTTACAGTCTGATGTCTTCAATTCCGGTAATGAAGCGGGGTGACTACTTACATCCATCTTAGGTCAACCAGCCTTATCCTCTGACAGTAGACACTTTGGTCCATGCCACCAGAGTGAGTTCTCCAATAGCTCATCTGGCGTTGCTCCCCTTGTGCACAGATCAGCTGGAATTTCTCCTGTCGGTACATGTTGCCACTGCGATGGCTCTGTCACCATCTGTATCTCTCCGATACAACATAGGTAAAAAGGGACGAAAGCTCCACCTATGACCCCGAATCCACCACACCACATCCATGCTGTCGGAATAAAATGTTAGAGATTGCATGGGTAGTCCAAGTACAAGCGTTAAATGCTGTGTAAAGCGCAAGCCCAATACAGCTCCTGCAAGTTCCAACCGAGGCACTGTCAGGCTTTAATGGTGCTACCTTACACTTTGAAGCGACCAAACGACTTGAAACGGTAGCATCGTTCTATACACACTGTAAATATACAACAGTCCCATAAGCTTGCAGTGAAGCATCCACAAATGTGATGACTCTCTTAGCGACTACCTCCTTTACTTCACGCAGACATCTAGGCACCTGCACATTACCTAGGCTCCTAAGCTGCGCGCCCATACCAACTTCCGATTCTACTTGCAATTTCATCATGAATAACATCGTCCCAGTCATAGCCCCTTGCCCACAGTTCCTGAAGCAGGATCTTCGCCTTGATAACGAAAGGACCCACAAACCCGAGTGGGTCGAATACGGTGGCAACCTTCCTCAGTACATTTAGCTTTGTCACTGGAAACTCTGTAGATATGTTTGCAGCTGAAATAGTAAACGTATCTTCGGTAATATTCCAGGAAACACCAAGTGTCTTGACAACAGGTTCCTGCCCCGCAGTAATCGACAACTCAGTAGCTCTGTCGGCTTCAGGCGTGGCTGCAACAACTTCCAGAGAATTTGATACCCATTTCCTCGCCTGCATGCCTGCAATTACCCACAGACTGTCCAGCTCTTTGTACAACTGAATGCCACCTTGCACTGTTTCCACACTATCAATCGAGTCATCCATGTGAGTGGATTTGAGCACAGTTTCAACTGCCAATGGATACACACCCTAGTGCCTTTTGGCATTCTCTTGAGCGACAAACTGAGCCTCCATTGGTGCAGAGTTTTTACCAAACACTATTCGACTGAACTCATAGACATCACATCATCACGGCTAGAATCAAGGTCCCTCCATAATAGTCGAAAGTAAGAACGATCTCTCTCTTCAACCTCCACCTGCAAATACATTTCCTTAATGTCACATGTCAAAGCTATGGGGTTTTCCTGAACCGAATTAGCGTATCAAACAAATCCTTCTGCAATTTAGGTCCTGCACAAATGGCATCATTCAATGATACACCGTCCGTTTTTGCAGAACAATCGAACACAATGCGTACTTTAGTCGTAGTCTTGTCCATACGAATAACTGGGGAGTGAGGCAAATACCAAACTTCCGGTGGCAACAGCTCATCTGGTTCGACCCTTCGCAAGTAACCTTTCTCGACATAAGCCTGGATAATTTGCGAGTACTCTGTTCCTAGAGCACAGTTCTTCTTCAATTTATTTTCTTTGTTGCATAACCGGGATAATGCTGTGTGATGATTATCAGGTAACAGAGGCTTATCCTCTCTCCACGGTACTCCCACTTAGTATCCATTTCCTGTGTAACTAATCGATTCCTTAAGTTTCTTCAAGGCTTCGCTCCTCTTCGGTGAAAATCACAGTGTCATGTCTCTCAATGCCACAGTTTTCTATCTCCCAGAATCCCTTCAAGGTACGATCAATATCACTGCAAACATCATTGACGTTGACACTGGGTTCTCTGGTAAACAAAGTACGGCTAGTGTGTGCCCTTGCTCCTGTCCACTACTTTCCTTCTGGTGAGCCAATCCACGTCCGACCTAAAGGCCCCAGGCGAGCAACTGGGTCCCCCTCCTCACCACGTACATCTTGGGCAGGTTCAGCAAAGTCACATTCCTTAAGGTGAGACCATCTATCCTTACTTTGTTTCCAGTTCTCTACCTTGTAGTTTCCAGTTATCCTTTTAGGGCAAGTCTTTACTTTAATGTCTTTACTAAACTCCCCATCAAGGCTCTCAGTTGTCGCATCCAATGGCATTGACTGGAATGTTTCCACCTCATTGTTCAAAACATTAACTGTAACTGTGTGGTATCTCTCCTTGAGACCAAGAACTCCTGCAACCTCTTCATTAAGAAAGGTCTCTTCATTAAGAGGACAGACGCACAAAAAACTGCCAATTTGTTTTTTACAATAACAAGACTCCAAAGTGGTCAAATGCCGGGAATAAATGACGGGAAAAGTCGCCGTAAACTTGCCGTAAACAAAGCTAAGTAAATTTTATTCAAAATGACCTGAACATTGTCAATAGCTTTTCTCGCTTTATGATTAGCTACTTGAGAAAGTCAATAAAATCCCACTGGTTAAAAAGTTGGCAGTTTGACAGCTGAACATTGAACTCTTGAAAGCTTGCACAAATTAAAATTTTATCCATTTGTACTCTTATGGATAAAAGTGAGCCAGTCAGCGCCAGAGAGAGAGGGTTAATTTTTTTATTTGGGGGGGGGGGGGAGGGTCATCCGAAAAAATGACTGCTGGAGGGGGACTATGTAAAAAAAAAAATTGGTAAGTTAAGGGGGGTCTTGCGATTTTTTTATGATGCTTCCCAAATTCCGAAAGCCCCTCCCCCCTCCCTCATAAAAATGAACGGTCCCTTAGAGAATAGTTCGTAGTAACTTTGTTGAAATTGAATAATAGCTCTTGGCGACGATCAAGTCGTAGTACAATTTTGCCACAAAGGCACCACACCAACTTCTTTGGAGTATAACTTACTTAGCTCTGGCCACACTTATAGCAGACCATATTTCTGGTGTTTCAGTGGGAACAGGGCGGAACGGGTTTTAGGACTATGACACTGAGAAATTGAAAGCAATAAAGCTTGGAGGATGTATGTTAGGTCAAAAATGATAGAATACGAAATGACGTTGCTTCTATTTCTATTTATTGTTATTTTTTTTTTATCTCGAATGAGATGTCGATGAGTGCTCTAGTAACCCGTGTCTCAACAAGGGAACTTGCACCGATCGAGTGAATGGGTTCACGCGCAGCTGTGTATCGGGATTCAGGGAAACACGGTGTCAATTCCAGCAGTGCCCACCCCCCCCCCCCCTGCCCCCTCCTCTCCAGACTAACCCTCGGGTATTAGCTTTAAAAAAAAAATGGGCAAATTCCCGATGGTGGGAATCCTCGCTTTCCAACACCTCTGCAGTTTTTTTTTTGTTGTTGTTGTTTTTTTTTTGTTTTGTTTTTTTTTAATCAGTGAATAAAGGGTTCCCCTTTTCAGTATTTTAATGCAACGGTAAGAGTTCAAGGACGACAGTACATGTTAGTTGATTCTGATTACATTTATTTATTTTTATTTTGTTTTTAACAGTTTGCTCGAGGATAGCGTGGCATCAAATATTTTGTTGTATAACTGACCATTTGTTTTGAATATTTCGACTAGAATAAAGACAACCCCATTTAAAATGTTTACAATTAAACAATTATGATTGCTTTAGAAATCTCACAACTTTAATATTTTATTTCAATACTTGATTAAGGGTTCGTTAAATCAATAAACAAAAAATCTAAACCTAGATGGCATCATTTGAATTCGCAAACCTAAAGTATTTTAAAGTGCACTCCAGGTTGATTTAAAAAATGCCAGGCTAGTTTTGAATGCGAAATGCGAAATAGTCGTGTCTACGCTGATTGTTTCCGATCTCTCGAAATGTGATAAACAATATATAGTTCAAGTTGTTGCTTTATTCATATGCTTTCAAGTAATGCTGATATATCTAAAACTGAGA